>NC_051210.1:4108685-4240467 GCF_015220075.1 Falco rusticolus
TTTGCTTTGGGTGGTTTGTAAGAAATTCTTATGGTCCAAGGCTTCTCTTGAGAAAGTGGCATCAAAAGTTTTTATCACACCCCTCAAAGAGAAGCAGGTCCAAGTGAACTTGATCCACTGCCTAAGGCCAGTTGATGGTGGCTCTGTCATTTGATATATGGGGCAAGAAAGCACAACCTCAAGAACTAAGAGTTCTAAGTAAGTATCTAAGTCACCGTAAGCTGAAATCCATCACCTGGTTCCAGGTAGTTTAAATTTTTGCTTAAAAACCTAACATGAGGACAGAGGTATTGCCAGGTACTGTTGCCAGCCAGAATTGTGTCTTGCCTGTGCCCACGTCCTCCTTGACCTCCTGCCTTTTGTCCACCTTCAACCCCACCCCCCAGGTGTCCCATCTTTTACTTGCATCCTTGCTTCCAGGTGGAATTTTTGTGGTGGAAGTCAAGGTAAATTTGGCTTATGGAGCAAAGCCTACACCTGAAGTGTTGAAAATAGATTTTTTCAAGTGCATGAATAGGGAGAAAATCAACCATTCTCACCCTGATTTCCTTTTCATCTTGCAACGTATTTTGATCTATTTTGGCTTTTGCACTGCTAAAAAACAGTTGCCTGTGTGCACCAGGTAATGCTGGTCACGCTTGTGAAATCTTGCCCTGTCAACCAAAGAAGGAATAACTTCCATTGCAGAAAAGCACTGAATTTAGGGGGGGTTTCAGAGCAGTAGAAAAACCATAGGACTTGTGGTACTGCAATTTTTATAAAAATACATATCTCAACATTCAGATCATTAACATAAAAAACGAGAAAGGATGTTAATAGTTAGGTCAAGTCAACATAAATGAAACAAACTATTTGGGACCAATATCACATAAAAATGTAGATAGCTTTTTTATGAAGAAGTTTACAAAATAAATTACATAGATTGCATCTAGATCATGTGGTAAATAAACTAGGAGATTTTGAAATGTACAGTATATGCAAACTATTTTTAGACAAAACAATGCTCATATGTAGCATGAGTAATGAAATAATACCTTGTCAACAGAAAAATTAACAGAAATGAAGACAACATAATTAGCAAACTTTCAGTGCATCACCAGTAGTTTGTGGGGATAAAAATCCATGATCTGAATGAATCATTTCAACTGTCTGATGACAGATGGTCTGGATTTTGAAGTGCAGCTGGCACCTCAAGTAGCTGGAAAACCATGCATAAACTACTTCCATCTCTTAATTGGCTACAAGCAAACGGCTGGTACACCTTCCTGCCACTCAGGACTGCCCTTCAGTCCCCGTGTCCGGGGATGCAGATGGTGGGCACCCAGAGGAACTGCCTTCTGCAAATAATCTAAAAAAGAATTAGAAAATATTGTTTGCTTAGAGTTAGGCAAGTAACACTGTTCCCATTTCACAGATTGAAAAGGAGGAGTAAATATGCTAAACAAATAACTCAAGGTCAAATAGGTCAACAAGAAGCTTTTTATGTAAACAACCACTAAGTTACTGGTAGTGGGAGGGAGAGGAAAAGTGTATTCGATTAATAGGGAGACATCAGGAATACTTATGGAGAAAGGGCTAACATGGAAAAGAATAAATTACATAATAAGTATCTCAATGTGTGTCCATTAGTAACCAGCACTGTAAAATTACTCTTTGTATGTCATATGTAGTCAATTGTTGGCTGTAAAGATTAACTTTTCTTACATTCTGAGAAGGAATTAAGTGGAAACCATTTTGAAGTGGGATGCTTAGTGTTCTCCTAGACATCCACGTTCTCCAAATTTAAGTTTATGTAAAATGCGAACTAGGGATAAGACTATGTGGAGAGGAATCTTTTTGTCCCATCTGTTGTAGAAGGGGTTCCTTGACCGAAATTTAAGACTTGCTTTTTTTCTGCTGAGGCAAATGATGACAGGATTTGATTCAGCCGCTTCTCACTAGGGACTAATACCATCTGCTAAGCTTGATTTCAGAAAGGTTTTGTGTTTTTTCTTTCTGGAAGTCTCATTACACCTGAAAGCATGGCTTCTGTTTTCACAGAAGAAATTCTACAATGCCAGTTTTCTCTCTCACCTGAAAATATTAACAATTTGTAAAGTCTATGAAGTTAGTGTTGAAATAAACATTAGTAGGCTGTATATATTAATGTAAAACTACATTTAATAAACCTGGGCATTCTAACCTAGATGAGAAAGCTTCCTCAAAGACTGGCAGTCAGAAGAAGGAAACTTTGCTAAGAATGCCCGAGTTATTGTTACACTCTTGGACCAGCACAGATGTTCTCTGGCTGCCTAAGCATCTCTTGATGTGCTTCTGATTGACTTCCTCTAGATGATGGGGGCTGCAGACTGGACTCATGCCCAGGGCAGGGGACGGAGTCTGGGGGAGCCCTGGCTCCAACCTTGGTGACTACATGTGCAGGGATAATAATAAGCTACTCTACCAAAAAAAAGAGGGTCTAATAATTCACCTTTTTTTGCCCCCAAAAAAGGAAAACAAAGAAGAAATTGTGGCACCTGAACAGTGCCAAATACCCAAGCACTTCAGGCTCTGCTGAGTTCCTGGGTATCATACTTACACGCGACCTCTTAGAGCAAACTACAAAATTCTAAGTATTGTATGATTATTGTGATAATCCCACATTTATGGTCCTCTACACAATTGTTTTTATGACATACAGAGTGCACAGTACTGTGATCTTTGTGGTATATAACTGTTACTATATATATATCATATTAGCAGAGTGAATGAGTAGTTTGTAAAAGGTATGTTTTTCATGGATTTACTTTATGCTCTGTTCAGTTTTTTCTTCCTTTCAAACTGCCAAAAAAACGGGTCATAATTTTCACAGATCTATTTTCTGTTTGAAATTATTCAACCAATAATTTTGGTGTATTATCCTCAGCTTGTGAACTGTTCATTTTGTAGTTCTGCTATCAAGAAGCTGTGCTGTATTGCCTGAACAAGGAGGTCACACCAGCAGTTTCTTTTTAGACTGAATTAACATCTCACTTTGAACTGCTTTTTTGTTGTACATTTAATTCTAATTGGTTATCTGGAAAAAAAAAAAAAAAGGGGGGGGGGGGTGTTGGTGGTGTCCATATTCGTGCCAAAAAACTTGCTTCCTAGATATCTCCGAGAATAGCTAGAAATTTACTCACAGGAAGCTCAGACAAAAAGATTAAAAATATAGTCAGGTGCATATATTTGTAAATGTGAACAAATACTTACTGCATATTTTAAAGAATTTCCTCTACTGTGATGGTGGTTATCATCCCCTCTCCCCTAGTCTACAATCTGAGAAGGATTACTGGATTTTTTTCAGAATATTCTTTTTGGCCAGCTGCACAGTAATACTAGAAATGGTATAGGGTTTAAGATTCTACTATACTAATGATAAAACATTGTGATAGATGGCAATTCATCTCACTTAATTGCACTAACGGCAAAAGGCTTCTTCTTAATGAATATTCACAGCTTGTATAAATACAAATCTTTTCCTTTCCAATATACATTGTAAGCTACTTTTAGACTAAAGGATCCCTCTTCTTCAGTCCCAGTCCTTGGTAAGCTGCCAGACACAACAGGGCATTAATTAACATGTGCCAGGGATTCATCAACATGCATGGTGGCAGAGAGCAATTGCAGGATTTATTTTTTTATTATTATTATTTTATTTTTTGCAGGGGGAGCAGGGAGCTGGGGGTTTATCTTTCTCCTTTGCATTTCTGTGTAATTCATGAAAGGTCTACTCCAGTATGTAAATCAGCTCTTGCTAAACAACCACTAATACAGTTCCCTTTATTTTCCAGGGCTGTTGTAGACTTTTTCACACATCCAAGACAGACATTTTTACTGTCTTTTTTTCATATTCAGAATCAATTTGCAGGCTGCAGATGGTAAAAATAATGTATTTGTTTACTTGCCATACAGTCTACCCTGTAAATAAATCATCTGATAAACTACAAAAAAAAGCAGCAGAATAAGATTAATTTCCCTTGATGTTGTACCAGTGGGAATGGTGGAATTACTCTCCCTGTTAGCCCAGGGTGACGGTAAGCCGGTCTGCTAACTTATGTGGGTGTAGGGAGTCATTCAGTATCTAGCTTTTAGCACCCAGCACTGAGTAGTCAAATAAATCAGAGATGTAAATTAAATTTCAATTAGTCTCAGGTAGACGTCATTCCTTTTATCTCCAAGGAAACCAAACTCCTCCCATGTCCTTGTTTATTTTTGTTACTTTTATTAATACAAATAATGACGATGATGATGATGGTGATGATGAAGAAGATATTATTATTATTATTATTATTATTATTATTATTATTATTATTATTATTATTATTATTATTATATTTTCCTAATCCTAAACATTCTTCCTTTATTATTCACTTATGATTCCAAGAGCAAGGGAACGTAGAGATCTCCAATTAGGTTGCTGGTATCTTTCTGTTGGTATAATTTATAGCATGGGCATATGCAAGGAAATAACAGAGGGCTGTTTTGTTATCCTTTCATATCATAAATATCTGATAAATAAGATGATATACCCAACAGACTGGATATTGAGAGAACTTCCTTTTTTCTTTCTTTTTCTCCTCAATCACTCCATCTATTTTACTTAGTTCCTTTTCAACTCATTTCAAACAAACTTTTTTCTCCCTGATCGTGGTCAGACACGGTCAGATCATGACAGGTGGACCCTGTCCACCATCTTTGACAATATTCTATGGGGAATTGCGAGTTCTACTTTTGTTGCATGCTTCTGGCTATTGATAACTTCAAATTAAATTCTTTCCTGGGATTACCCATGAAAAAAAATTTCAGAAATGAGCCCATTTTACCTTAGAATGAGTAAAGCTTAAAACCTGAGCATCCCACTTGTCTCCATAGTAAGAGGTGAATTTGACTCATAGGCAAGACAGATGGGTTTCAGCAGTGTTGAACTCACAAAAGTGTAAGAAAAGAAAAAAGCCCACTGGAATATAAACACCAAAAAATTATTCCACTTTTTCCATGTTTAATAGCTGTTTACAGAACACTAAATATTATGTCAATCTGCGTATCTTCAACCAATTTAGCCTTACCCTCATATGAAACATGTATACTTATATAAGTCTGAAACCTATTGAGGAAAGCTAGTAAGATTCAGACCAAGATACTATTTTTTTTCACATGATATCATGTAATCCAGAGATTTGAACACAGTGTTGTCCAGTGAAAATTATGTTTCTTCTGCAAATATTGGGACAGCTAACAATCTAATTTGCTGCAGCATCTCTGCAAGGAACAAGAAAAAACATCTATAGCACTCTAAAAAGCTAATGTGATTTGTGCATTCAGATTTGCAACTAGACGAACAATTTTCCAGTTGTGTGATTATCCAGATCTTGAGTTCCTAAGTACAAATGTCACAGAAAATGTGCTGCACCAAAACGTGCATCAGCGTAACATAGCCAGTACTTAATGGAACAACTGTCTTCTAAAAGCCCACGTGTGACGTCACTTGCTCAAATCAAACGTTACCTGTTTTCCTTCTTCATGCAGGCAGTAGCAACGCGACTGCGTGAGGGAAGTGGCTAGTGTGAATGATTGCGGTATTTCTTAGGCTAAAAATATTTTCTGTCGTACAGTGCAGACTTTGGACAGAGGGTGGCTCCTGCTCAGAAGAGCACAAATTCATGTGTTTTTTAAGGATAACTGAACTTTTTGCAGTTTTATGCCTGTATGGTGTAGCTGGCTTCAAAAACATTGCTCTTGAAAAAAAGTAGTGCAAACAAGATCAGACTAAATACTTTCAGAATGTCTCTAAATGACTACTGAGTATTCAGAGGAAATCTAGTGTCTCCATAATATTCCCATGGTATACCTTGAAACAAGTTAGGTGACTGCAAAATCAGTACATTTTCCCTCTTGGTTGTGTTGTACAGAATTTAGTTCTGGTGATAAATCTAGATGGTTCTATCTGCCAGGCAGAAAGACGAATTGTAAATGCTGAGATAGAGAAAAATGCCATGAAGTCTAGCAAAGATAGGAATTAAACTCTACCGCAAGCTAAGGTTTTGAGTTTTGAGTTTTATCTGACTCCTGGTGTTTGTGTTCTTCAACTTCTCCCCACTTTATGGGCAAATAAGGGCAGTACATAGGTATATGACCTGAATGAAAATAATGGGCAGTGTTTTCCTAGGGAAACCTGGAGAATTTGAGGGATGTTCCATTAGTACCAGGCAAGAGGCAGATCTCAATCCTCTTGCACATCTCTGGCAGAATGCAGCCTGACAGTTTCCTCTCTGTCCTTTCATACCGTATGTCTAATCACCAGATGGCAACAATGCCTCCTTATTGGCATTTTACATAGTGAAATGCTAACTGTGTAATATTCTAAAACCAAGTTATATCACCACAGAGCAATACAAAAGGACAGCAATGGCACGTGCTTTTGTCAACATGAAGGATAAATAAAACCAATATAGAAATCCCGTATAGAAATCCACTGCATCAAGATAAACACAAGCACTGGGTCACACCACATTTAAAACAGCAGTTCAGCTGGGTCAACATCTGAGTCTCACCAACTGACCTGAATGTATAGCAGCTCTGAAATACAACCCTCCTATCACATCCCCATTGCTTGAGAGAAATCAGGAAGACCTAACTTCTGTGACGCAACACCTCAAGGGTGCTGCAAGGAGTCTTTTCGGCTATGTGGTGTGATAGAATATTTATTAATGATATTTATTATGTGCATAGATACAATAGTGTACATGTACTCATATTTGTTATAAGAGACCTGAAACAGTCTTATCCCCAAACTGAAGTGCCTTTGCCATGTCTTAAAATACATAATCAATGTATCATATAAAAATTAAGGAGATCATTATAACACTTTGCAAAACAATTAGGAGTCTACTGTCCCTAAGAGATAAATTATTGAATAGGACACTTAGGCATGCAGTTTATTTCTGTGTAGACATGAGGGAAAAAAAAGAAAAAAGTTGCAAGCATATATTCAGACTGTCAGCACAATCTTTCGGTTGTCCAAACTTTTCCACTTCTTCCATTCAAAATTTTCTATTTTTTTTTTTTCTGAAGGTTTTAATTTTGTTACTAGAATTAGTGTTGCCAAAGGCACAAAACCTGAAATCTCAGCCAGCTGCAGAGGGTCCCATTTTCATGGCAATATGTAGTTTAGATGTGATTCTCCATGTGCTTAATAGTAAAATTTTCCCTATCATTAATCTGGCAAAACTTGTCTTCCTAAACAATGGAAAGGTTTCTTCTGTGTAGGTAGACTTCAAAATTATTTATTTTTCTGTCTGGGTATATATTCTTTGGACAGGCATTGTGGTTTTAACTTCTTAGAGACATGGCAAGACCTGCTGCTTTTAGGCTAATACACCCTTCCTAGGGGTCAGTTTGACTTCTGTGATTAATTTGATTTTCTACTCACTGATCTTTTGAGATTCACAGTGACAAGTACATAGCACTTTTGTTTTGGGAAGTTTTTTAATGCAATTACATTAGCACAAGAAATATAAACCTGTAGTGCAAACGAGGTGTGTATATCCTGTCAACAACATCCTTTGAAACTGGATTTTGGCATAGCTGTCGCTATCAACTAGGGACCCCTGCTGTCTTTCACATGGGCTATCTCTGGCTTCTTTTTGTCACCATCACCTTTTCCAGATTGGTGTGGGTATTTTTTAGGAAACATGTGAACAACAGGAATTACCAAGCCTGCCATCACTAGGTGACTGATTTCGTTCCATCGGTTATTCAGCCTTGAAACTAATTCTTTCTGGACTGGATGATAGCTCTGTCTAAACCCAGCTTCACTGGGAGCAGAGGATAAGTACAGTTTTACTGAAATCCCCTTAATAAATCAGTATGAAAGTAAAAAGTCATGGTAATAACAGAAAAAGCAGGCAAGCCCCACTTTCAAAGTACTGTTTCCAGTCTGAAATGCAAACACACAGAGAGTTCCCCGAATCAAAGAGAATTCATAAACTGTACAGAGACAGACTTTTCTATGACTGATTCCTTACTCAAAAAAATTACCTTAAAGGTGAGACACAACAAGGAGCTCAAGCTAGTAAACATGTTGGGCTAATTAACTTGCCTCTGCATCAGGCTGGCACTGCTGCAAGGGAACGCGTACCAAAAGTAAGGGAAGAGGAGCGCGGCCGGCCGTAGCAGCAGCTTCTCACCTGGCGGGTTAAGTCGTAGAGGAACTGCATTGTGTTTGCATGGGGAAGGCACGAGCTGGGCTGTATCAAGCTCATTGCAATGATTAATCAGCAGAGATGTCGGCACATACTACCAGCAATGCTTGCAGTAACTATGGAAAGCATACGAACGAAGGTCGCATATGTGCTCCCACACTTCTTCCTGCCATACCATCTCCACAAACAGTGATTTAGGAATATCTTGATTTAAAGGTTGCTATCTAAACTGTTATGTTTTACATCTGTCAGTGAAATTGCCCTCCATGAATTTGTTCAATTGTTCCTTTTTATTTTTTAACCCTTTTTTGAAGAATTAGTCCCCAGAACATTGGCTTTACTTTGCTCCCCATGGAAGTGAATCCCACAGTTAAATTATCTATTTTTTATGTTGCAAACAATCCTAGTCTGCAGCCTCATGTTCATTTTTTCAGTACCTTTCGTACTTTCATAGGTTTTTTTCACCAAGCCAAGAAGCCTAGTCTATTTAATCTCTTTTCATATAGATTCTGTTTCATATCTGATCATACTTTTTGCCCTTTCTCTGTATCATTGTTAGTTCTATTACTTTTTTTTTTTTTTTTTTTTTTTTAGTTGGAAGAATCAGAACCTCACAGAATATTCAAGACACAGAAGCAGAAGAAAATTAAGCCATGGCATGATGCTGTTTTCCAGTTTCTTCATTTATTATTTTCCTGCTACCTCTAAACATATTTTTTATGGGTTTGGCTCTGCACTGACCCCAAAGTGTCTTTCCTGTGTCTTAGTGTTTAATGTACAGCTTGTCACTGTACACATGCAACTGCAATTCTTTTTTGCTCCATTTGCATTACTTTGCAATGATTTGCATCTACCTTTCTACCAGAAGTTTTTGCAATCAGCATTAGATTTTAATATCCTGAGAAGTTTTTGTCACTGAAAAACTGTCACCAGTCACCCAGTCTTTCCAGATCGTTCATGAAGGTGTTAAATAGCATAAAATTCATCACTTTTCTTGGTAGGACCTTCTTGGTAACTATCCTGCAGGAGAACTGCACAGGTAAGAAAATGGCAAAATATGAAAAGGGAGGGCTGACCACTTCAATTATGTCAAGGACAAGAATGTGTTGGGGAAGTACAGCACACAGAAGCAAGAATTTAAATGAGCTATGACTTGAAATCTTGTTCAAAAGTAGCAGATGCCAGGCGCAGACCTGGCTGCAAAATGGGGATGCAGGAGAGGGGGGATAAATAAACAGTACTTCACTTAAGTTTATAAAGAAATTATTTAAAGTACTAGTTCTCGTGAAGGAAAAGGAAGTCCAAATAGCCACAGAATTGTGAAGAAACAAAAGGAATTCACAAATATGTACGCTATAACTTTATGCTAGAAGAAATTTGAATCTGTAGGAAAACAGCTAAAGTAAATGCAATAGCAGGGTAATTTAGTGTTTTTTATTTAACTCAAAAGCTGATTATGTGAAATGTGTAGAAAAATTGATGCTCACCATAGCATAACTTCCTCTTTCTATGGTTTCAATCAGAGCAAGTCACTAAAAAAGGAAGGAAGTGTGTGTGAATGAGTCTGTGTTACATCCAGGGTCGGGTGATCATTTTGATTTACATTAATACCGGAATTGGTGTTCAGTGCTAGAATGTTAGTAATTATTAGGAGACGAGTAAAAAACACAAAAAAGCTTTTTAATGTCAATGTGTAAATTCACAGGTACTCCCTGATCCTGAGTATCTACTGCAATTCTGAGCACTCTGTTCTAGAAAGGATGTGAAAACAAGAAGAGAATACTTGGAAAAGAAGATCAGAGCCAGTGGCTGCCAGGTGCCAGGAGGTGACAAGGGACAGCTCGGCTGTGAGGAGGAAAGGGTCACGCTACTAATGGCCTTGCCCCTCAAAAGTCTGCTGCCGCCATGCCACGCTCTGTAGTTTAGGTGAACTTCAGCCTGGCACAATGTGCTTGGTCCTGTGCTCTTCACCCTGTTTCCATCCACTCAGACGCTACCTCCCAGATGTCTTGGAACGGGCTGTGGTTGCTCAAAACTGTTGTAGCACAACAAATATGCTACAACAAATACAAAGAAGAGTAAACCATTAGAAAACATACCAACCAGGAATGCTGCTGAATTTTGTGAAGCCTTGGAGAATCAGAGATTGAGGTAAAAGGATCCAAGGAAGCCTCTTTTTTAACATGTGATGAATCAGCAGTGCATATTTAAGCTCATAGCATATATTGCTGCTTAGCTGTACTGCCTCCTGTGTACAAGACATTTGTAAGGGATTATATTTCTGTAATTTTATTTAATTGGAGGGCAGAAAGGCATATATTAAAGCAGAAGATAGTTTCAAGTTGTTTTCCGTTTATGACATCCTTTTGCAGTTATTCTAAACCTTACCATACAGCAAACAGGTGCACCTTAGAAAGAATTTCATGAAGAGGAAAAATGTTAGAAGAAAAAAGTCTAAGGGTGCCTGAACAAGTAAAAGTAACAACTCACATTATCTATTCACATTTTAGAAAAGCAGTGGTATATTAGTTTCCCTTTTTGCCAGAACTGCAGTGCTTGTATTTTGTTGTCTGTTAGGAACTATTTCTCTTCTTGACCCTGCTTGTCATCTTTTTTTTTTTTTTTTTTTTTACTCTGTGTTTTAAGATACAGTATGAGAAAGAAAGGGCTAAGAGATTAGTAGAAAACATTTCTTTTACTGGGAACCAAGCAGGCATGGATCTGAAGGAAGAATTTTACACAAAAAAATGAACTGCATGGCAATTTGTGGTTTCACTATCACAGTAGTTAAATTTGTTGCAGAATTTCCTGGTGTGAAATATCTAGAACACCCTGATAACAGTAAATACTCTGGTGCAACATTAGCTCAAGGTGATATTGATCACCGTTTAAAAGTTGCTGAAGAATCAGTAGTAAAAGGCTCATTCCTTTAAACAGCCTTTCCATCAGGTCGTGGAGATTCACAGCAGTGAAGCTCAGCCTAGCTTTTCAACAGGCATGCAAGTTTTCTGCAATTGGAATTATGAGGTTTTTCTTTGCTGTGTATCCGCGCAGCCCTCAGCACAGGGGAGCTCTGCAAGGGAGAAGAAGGTGAAGCCACCATCACTGCTAACGCAGAAGCGAGAGGTCTTGGGGGATTGTCCCCCAGACTGTAGCAGGGTACTGGGTAAATCTTTCATCTGTTTTGCTGCGCAAAAACGTAATGCAGGGTTTCAGTAGGATGCTCGTAGACACTGTACAACTTGTTGTAAAAACACAACTAGTTTCATCAGAGAGGCTTACCAAGGCCCACATAAAAAAACTTAAAAATAAAAAGCAAACTCAAAGCAGTGAGCATATGGAGCCTTAAAATAAAATAAAATAAAATAAAATAAAATAAAATAAAATAAAATAAAATAAAATAAGAGTAATAAGAAAATAATAAAACTAGAATTGTGCCTCCCCTTTAGATGAAACTAAACTCACCTTTGTAAAAGTCACCAGAACTTAACTGTATTTTGGAGGAGTTACAATGCCTGGAAAAAAACCCAAGTTTTTTATATTTATCCATATCTCCTTTTTTAGATGGCATTTGTGTCTGTGCAGCATCCTGTACTTTCAGATACAGAGCAGCTATTCCAACAGGACCAAGGAGCTACTTCACCTTACTGTGTTGCTAATGGTGCACAAAGGCAAGCCTGCAATCTGCATGATGTTATCTTTTAAATGTTGCCCTTTAACACTTTAATTTGCTGAGAAGAGGGAAATACCAGATCAGAGTCAGTGTTCTGGAAGGCACAATGATTATGCAAGTCAGACCTGCTAATATGTCTGGGAACAAATTATTTCAGATACTGTCCTATTTTGGCCACTTTGTAGCGGCACCATCTGAGCAGAGCCAGAGGAGGCTGCTGGCCAGAGCTGGACGTATCACCTCCATCACCACAAAGATACACCTCTGAGTTAGCTGCGGTCCTCCCCTGGGACCAATGTGCTCTAGTATTTTACTTATACTCCTGGTCAGTGACATCAGGAAACACCCAGTGGCAGTCTGCCATTCAAAAAGAACATTTCTGTAAAGAGAAAGATGTGAAAATGTAGGCATTCAAGTGAGAATTCAATCCTTCACAGTACAGAGCCTCTGAAGTCTTTTAAATGACCCTTTTTATCATGGTGATGTCTGTACCTTTCTGAAGAGTGAAACCTGGTAAGAAAAATAGATGTATATATACAAATAGTTGAGTAATGTATTCTCATGTACACTTTGTTCTTTTTGGCAAACTGACCTTATCAAAGAGAAGAAAGCTACACACTGTGACAAGCTGAGCCCTACTGGAAAGTCTGAATTAGCAGTAAGTGAGGTTTCTCTGTTACCTCATTTTAAATAATGATCAGTGAGATTCATCTTTTTCTCTTCTCTGGGATGGTGATGCTAAAGCAATGTCACTTGCTTGCCTTTTTTTTTTTTGTTATTCTTATCATCTTCTAATCAGACAGTCTGTGTTGTGTGCTTTAAGGAACAAGCCCAGCTTATAATAATGATAGTACTTGTCACAGTGGCAGTATAATAGTGTGACGATCCTCTGATTACTTTTCTGCCAACACAGAAGCATAGTTTAGATTTTGGAGTGGCATCTGATTGTTACAGATAGTACTGTGTAAGTCAAGAAATGTCAGGGACGGTTTTATTGATGCACTGAAGTGGAAGTCCATAATGGCCATTGGTGGAAGGTGTCAGGACCCGGGGTGGCTGACACAGGGAGAAGACGTGGTCTGGTTTCCATCAGGCAAGTGGAAGATGGTTGTCAGACCACCTCGCAGTGGCAGCTGCACCACTGTGTGGTTGGATGTTTTTATTTATCAGCTGCTGCTCTGCCATTTGCTTCAGGAGGGTTGCTGCAGGTGTGTAAGGCCTGTGAAGAATCAAACTCCAGCACATGTCAGAGGTCATATGTGTGATAGGTCTGTGTGAGTGCCTGTGGGTGTTCTTTCCCTCAGACTGGAAAAGCAATGGGCTGGGGAAATCTACCAGAGGAGTTGACCATAAAATGCTGTTTCACATGCAAGTTTCTTGAGTATGGATAAAAATTTTAAATCTATCTTGAATATATGGACTTATCCAAAAGCGTTGTGTACGTCAGGCCTTTCTCAACCGAAACATCAGCAGAAGCTAACATCACCCTGCTTCTGTTAAAACCTATGGCCGTGACACTGACTTGCAGCAGGGGGTTTGATGTGTGCAACACAGAAGTGCTTCCTCAGTTCCTTTCCTGCGGTTGCCCAGTTCAGTGACCACTCCTCCCTGCTTTTTTTTATTTAAATTGTGGACCAATGGAAAATAATATCTGCTCAATATTTATTGTATCCTCCCTGCCAACAAACTCTTGGTTTTAACTGCCTCTGATTCTTCCCTTTCTAGAGTCGTTCAACACTGTGTTTCTTCCTCAGCACTAGAAAGTTTACTGGTACTGTAAACAGAGACATGCTGCCGATTGTTTAATTCCTTTTGTTTCATGTTCCTAAAACCTTGAACTTTGAGCATTTCTTATAGGTATTTATTCGACTACTAATAAGGTTCCCCAATCAGCAACAATATGAGCTGAACTGCCAGAAAATTATGTGCCCCACAGGTGTCTTCTTCTGGGAAGGGTCTTCTTTTGCGGAAGGTGCCACCACCACTGGATTCCGTGACCTGATAGACCATGATGGTCTGATGTCCTCAGCTCCTGCCATTCCCAAGACAAGAGAATTAATCTTCTTTAACTCTCTTTGCTCATATCTCTCCTTAGCTGATTAGTTTCTCTGCTCTCAGTAGCGGTGAAGAATTATATATATATATATGTATATATATATATATAACAAATATACTTTCAGAAATAAGACTATCAATTGTAAGGAAGCACTAGGGCCTGTAACATATTCAAGGGCACAGATTTGTTCACCCTATCTGAATTTCTGCTGGCATTTTGAAATAGAACAGCATAGAGAATAAATCTTTTGAAATATCCATAAGGAGCTCACCTATGATTAATATAGCTGGTGAGTGGGTGGTGTAATTAATCACTACACAACACTATGGGTGAAAAAGTGTTTCTAAAAGAAAAGGGGAAACTTCAAGCTAAAATAACTCTTCTGGACTTCTCTTTTAGAGCTCATTTCCCCAGGTGTCCTGGAATAATTCCATGAATACAGCAGTAGTAATGTCTGTCAGTCTTTTATAAAGCATCTCTCCGCACAGTGAAGTAAGGATCATTAAAAAGTCATCATTTATGAACATCCAGTGTGCCGTCGTACCAGAGAAGTTGTTTTCTGGTGAAGGGAAGTAGTGAAGTAACCCGGTGTGCAAAGGGTTGGCAACTACTGCTGTTGGCTGTTGATCACTGCACCTAGGAGCTAAACACAGAGGTATGAAAGGCCGATCATCTAAAAAGGTGATTATTATTTAATGGACAGGTACTGTCTTGCTCTCTTGCTTGTTTTATCTTGCTGATGAATAGGAGGTTTTCCAATGCTTTTGGTAGTATTTTGGTAAGTTTTGCTGAGCGCTGTATGTATTGTATTGAAGCAGGATCTGTACGCTGGCAAAGTAGACACAACACACTAGTACCAAGGGAGAAATGACTGTGGACCTGCGCCTGGGAAGCCAGTTTTTCTGCTACTAACAAGAGTGAGGCAGGCATCGATGCTGGAGGGGTAAATGCTTTGGGCACGGCAGTGGAGGCTCCAGTGACAACAGGAACAGTGATCTGAAACTCTTCATCTTGTTCTCCAACTTGCCCATCTCCAGCCCTTGTCTCAGGAGTGGCACATTCAGCTCGTCCCGTGCTCTGGACAAGCCTTCACTGCACAAGTGCAATGCTTTGTGCTGGGTGTGCATTGAACACCTTCTGTAATGGACAGAGGAGGTTTTGAGTAGCTTTGGTCAGAAGGAAGCACGGATGGTTAGGGTCGCAGGGATTTGTCCCCTTACTAAGCTACTGTGAAAAAATGCTGCAGTAGGAAAAGAGACAAAAAATAATTAAAAATCAGTATTTATCAAGCTGGCTTGACCAATACCATCAGGAGCTCTTCTTCAAGCTGCACATTCTCCTGGTGAGTTGGAAGGCACTAGCATGTACAGCCATGTGACAGGCATGGCCTAATCTGTGCAAGCAGCATGCTGGTTTGAAAAGCAGAATCTGAAAATCATTTGCAATCTGAGTAACTTTAGACAGATATCCCAATTTTATCTGATTTCCGTCCTTTTTCTATGTTTTCAAAGCCTGTTTTGCTGTTAGTTCCCTTTCTCAAAGTTTATTTTAAGTTAGGTAAATAACTAATTGATAAAATTACATTTCCTCTTTTTTTTTCTTCATTGTGCCTTTTTAATTCTAAAGAATCACTGTGGATGTGAAAGAAGGCTTTTTGGAGTAATAGGTTGTAACACTGAAAATGTAGCATTTTCTGCTCCTAAGTCAATGGCAAAACTTGGACTAGTATTAATGAACTAAGAAATGGGCTTTCAGTGTAACACCAATTGACTGGAATGAAGCAAATTATGCTGGTTCCCATGAGAAATCAAATATGATCAGCATATTCATATAAAAGTATGCACATCAAGCCACACTCACATTCAGTTCTTATAAAAAAACCTCTGTTTCTGTTGCTTAGCACTGGGGACAGACCAGGGCCAGCATTCATTTTCAACTCAGGCAAGAAAACCCCCCAAAAGTAATATTTTATAAGGTGATGTTCCCTATGACACTTAGGACACCAGTTTCAAAGATGCTTCAGAAATTATTGAGCTTGGCGGGTTTGGGGTTGTTGGCTTTTTATTAACTATGTCACTGAACTGTATCTCTGAGCTCCTCTGCAAATGCAACGGCAAGGATCTTTCCCCCGCCGAAGTCACTGGGGCCACTTCTATCATCTGTAGCGGGAGTCTCATTGATGGCTGTAATTGGTTATCACCATGGTATCGGAGGATTGACTCACGTTCCTATAAATTTAGCAAGCTTGCATCAGCAATATTCAGATCTGTAACAAGTACAGAAAATGCAGAGATGCTGTACACAGCACAGATGGAAATGAGCAACTGAACCTCGTTAGAACTTTTTTGCCTGCCGAATACTACAGGGAAGTGAGAATACCACGCTCATTGTACTATGATGGCAGTGATGACACCTCTTTCTATAGTTCACGTGTAGCACGGGTGCTGCCGGTCTCCCAACAGTGTTTGTTTTCACTCTGAACCATGAAGAGCATGGGGAGGTTCCACAAACACCAGGGGGAAACACGTGTGACCTGAAGCAATGCAGAAGGCGATAAATTTATAGTGGCAATGATGGTGAAAAACAGCAACAACTGTGTGCAGCGGGGTTGTGCCGGGGGGCTGCCAGCTCAGGAGCTCAAGCCTGAGGTGCAGGAGCTGGAGGGGCACCTCTGCTTCAGGTCTTCTTGGTGCAGCGCCTGCAAAACACCCACCGGTTCAGCAGCTCCGCCTGCACCCGCTTCATTACTGTAGCTAGTACAAAAGCTAGTTCATTACTGTAGTTTACATGAGTGAGGCTTCTCAGTGACTAGACATTTCATTAAAATGCCACAAGCCATCTGTCATTTGACTTGTTTTGATTTGCACAATGCTGCTCTGAACCACTAAGTGAATGAAGAGCTTGTCTGGCGTTGTGTGCTGCAGGGTGGAAGGCAGCCCAGACGCAAAGTGAGGGACCCGCGATGGGAAAGCAGTTACTCCAGTGGGGATGAAAAGGGGTTTTTGTTTCTTTTGACAAGAAACTGAAAAAGAAGAAGCAGGGAATGAAAAAAAAGGTGCTGTGGAGCACCAGGAGATGCAGGGAGTGTATGTGAAAATCAGAAAAGCAGAAGACAGCAAGCTACACAATGGAGACCTTATTGTATAAACCTAAGGTAACAATGTTCATAGGAGTAACCCTTTAGGTTTTGGTCTTCAAAAGAAAAAAATCTTGGAGCAGCTAAAGCCTTAGGAAGAATACTGAAGGCAAAGGACCTACAATGTAGAAAACCAAGCTTCGGAACAGGAATTTTATTTAAGGAGAGCTGCACAGACTTTAACCAAACATTTTTTTTATTTCTTTGAGGAATAAAGTCTACTCAAATCAATAGTAGAATAAGAGCACAATAGTATCAGACACAGTTTTCTAGTTTTTGATAATGAATCATGTAGGTATCTGGATTATATAGAACAATTATGAATTTTTCTCTGTTTCATGTGAGGAAATGTGCAAAACAATGGTAGGATTCTCTTCCATCTGGCATGATGTTCAAAATACAACACATAATTTTGATATAAAAGTACCAGTGTTTGCATCCTTTCTGACTTGATGCAAAAAAATCTTATTCAACATACCTAGGTTTTACATTTGTGCTCCAGACTAAACATCCAGATTGTCTTGTGACTCCGTAGAAATCCAAAAAGGAGCAAAACCAGTGCCACATGAAGCAACTTAAAAAATTTAAAAAAAAAAGAAAGAAAAAAAAAAAAGAAAGAAAAAAAAAAAAGAAACATTACATTACTTTATGAAGGAAGGTGGTACAAAGGTTTCCAGGCTAAAGAATTAATCTGGAGATATTTTAGTCAGCTATTTGTTGGGGAATTATTCCAGTGCAGATGGTACAATAAAATACTTCCTTCTGTTCTTCAACTTGGCCCTGCAATGTTCTGTCATCTCCTTGTTGCTGTTTTGAACACACCTGACAGAAAAAAAGACTGTGCTGCTTGCCTCAGTATTGCAACTGAGACTGCTTGAGAAACTTGAAGATGGAGGTTTGGGCTGACTTTGACGTTTTACAGCAGGGGTCACATACAACCTTTATTATGTTGCTTATTTAACAGATAACAGTAGTACCTGGATTTCCTTGCTATGGTGTTTGAGGAATGTGATAGTTGATCCACACGTTTGCTTTATAATAATAATTAATTGTGTGTGTAAAGTCCTCACCACCACCTGCAACAGCCTTTCATAATGGTGTAAGACAGAAAAAATTGCAAATATTAGACAATAAAGGTGATGTAAGAAGATCTAGAAATGGTGTACGTGCGTGGCAAAGGGAAGGGAAAGATGATTTACTAGCTCAGAGACGTGTGGTAAAATACAGGTCCCAAGTTATGTCAGAGTGGGAGCTCTGGCAGAGCAGGATGAGGCTAAAGGAGAAAGTGGTGGAGCTAAGAGAAGGGAAAAAAATAAATACCTCTGGGCATCCAGAAACAATACCTTAGAATCACAAATGGGCTGTAAAGTTAATTATTCCACATCATTCTGTGATACCAACCAATTCCTCTCAATTATGTACGGAGGGAGGATGTTCTTTTGTTACCGATTGAAGGCTGAAATACACAGCTGACAGGGAGATTTGCAATTCAGTCTGGCCCATAAATTCCTGTGCTAACACGTGAAGATGGTGGTGGTGGAAACAAAATAAAAAATGTGTTGGAAAAGCATTGGTGCCAGCTGGCTCTGAATCTTCTGTTTTCAGGGTGAAGGGGCGGGGAGCATATATTTGACTCATAATTATCCTGGTTCACAAACAAATACTTGGGCTGTGCAGCATTACGTATCTACTCCAGAATTAAGTGCAGCGTATTTAGTTTAAAGTGTGTATGGCATCAAACCAGGCTGAAATTGTTAGTTATCGGTAAGCACCGCAATCGGGTGTTGGTTATCAGCAATAACTATGACCCACCAAGACGAGGTGTGCCCTGGGTCGCGCATCCCCCCTTCCTGCTGTAAAATCTGGCGTCTCTTTCTCAGAACGGTAGAGATTCCCAGGGATTTGCCTGCGCTTTAGTAGAACATTACAGCTTTCCCTTTTTTTTTTTTTACATCTTTCCTTTTTTTTTTTTTTTTTTTCCCTTAATGACCCACCCGGAGGCCCAGCCCGCTCGGAGCCGCCGGGATGCCGCCGGCAGCCGCTAGATGGCAGGCGAGCACCGCGCAGCGCCGCGCAGCCCGCGGGTGCCGGCCCGCCAGGGGTGCTGTCTTCTCGGGGGAAAAAACCAAGTTTTTCGGTTGTTGGTTTGGTTTTGGTTTGTTTTTTTTTTTTTTCTTCTCTCACTCTCTGTGGTGATGATTTTTTTTGTTGTGTTGGTTTTTTTGGTGGGTTTTTTTGTGGGTTTTTTTGTTTATTTGTTTGTTTTGATTTTTGTTTGGTTTGGCTTTGTGTTTTTTCACATGAGAATTTACAACCACCCCATCGTTTTCCCTGGTGCAGATCTATTGATTCCAGTGAGGCTGCTGCGCCAGTTATAAATTTGGCCCACTGACTCTTACTTTTGCAACACACCTATTAAGCTTTTTGACGCTACCTGCGCCTTTCATGTACGCAAAAATTACCATACTCCAGCGTGCACCATAATTTTCTCCATCAGAAAATTTCCATCTTAAAAGCCTTTTTGATCTTTTGGATAACCAGCTTGATTTAATATAACAGCAAAAATAGGTAAAATTAAGCCTCTGTGCTCAGCAGTGCATGAGTGACAGATCTGTTGTAGTTTGGAGTATATTTTAAGAAACAAAAACCTCTTGTGGAAAAATTACATATTCTCATAAAAGGTATTTCACAATAGGAAGCTGAGCAGCATGATTTGTTTCATATGCTATTGATACAGTTATATTTATACAGATATAATAGATTTCCTAGCTTCTGATTTGTAATTATCCAAGTCCATATATTCTACAAAGATTTTTAAACTTACCTCTGTTTTCTAAAGCTATGTACAACACAGAATTTTTTTTGCCTTGGGCTCAAGCTAAAATTTTATTTTCTTTCTCAGGCCAAGTTGAAACGTTTGAAATTGCTAAATTGATAATTTCATATGGTTCCAACAAAAAGAAGAATTCAAAAGCCAGACACCTCTAACCTGGCTAGAGACAAAGTTGAGATTTTCATTGCCTGTGTAAAACTTCTGTTGCGCCTGGCACAGCAGATTCTGAAACTGGACAATTTTTGCATGGTTTCGATGATAATGCGGTTATTCAATATACCTCTTAGGGTTTTGGGAAGGATCTTTCCTTTCAAACACATTTTAAATAAAAATGCCACATCTTGTAACAGAGCTAGAATTTGGCATTTATGTCTAAGTCATAGGCAAAACAACACAGCCACGAGAAACCTTGAGATGAGTCTTGCTACTGTGCAACTCAGACCTGGAAACTGTTTTCTAAATATTTTTTTCTGCATTATAAAGACTCTCTGTGTTTACACTTTTCTACTGAACCAACAATCTTCCTTGGTCATCATGATTGTGGTTGGGTTTTTTTGTTTGTTTTTTAGTATCTTACAATTTAGAATTCCCTATTACTGCAAGCAATGTAATGAATCTTACAAAATGCCTTGCAGATCTGAGTCAGGTTCAGCCCAGTTGTGTTCTTGAAAGGGCCAGAAGTTCTATATGGTGACGTGGCTGGTATCACAAATGTGTGATCTATGGTGTAAAGTTCTAAGGCACAATAAGTGTGAGCGGGTGCAGTTCCTTTGAAGTATATTAGGAACCTGGCCCCAGTCTGGAAGAATTTATTGCACATGTGGCTTCTTGCATAGAATTTGCCAAAGGAAAGAATTTGAGGTTGAATTTTGTCAGATAAAGCATCCTCTCCCAAAACAGACTGAACAAAAATAAGTTTGAAATAAACCTGTGATGACAACTCATCAGATGCTCTTGAATCAGCTAAGACTTTTCCACAAATATAAACGTGATCTATAGCTTTCCACATCCACCAGCGATTCCCAAGCAGCAGTTTAGTGAGGTTTAACCACACGTCCCGGCAAGGCAGGTAGCGTTAGTCTGCCGTGGAAACCCCCTGCAATAAGCCAGCTATGAAGAAGCAGGTGGCAGGAATTATGGCAGACCCGTTCCTCTGACTCTCAGGTCGTTCCCTGCACAAAAACGCAGTGCCTGTTCCCACAGAGGCACGCAGGCAGCAGCAGCGGGTCGGGCAGGTAGGGCACCGCCAGCAAGGCAGCTGCTCCCTGCGAAGGACCCGGGCAGCGCAGGCTCTTCATCTGAGACAGCTTTGAGCAAGCTTTGTCAGCACGGGCGCACGTAAACTTGAGCCAATAAATGCAATTAAAAATGGCAAACTTCTCTTTAAATTTTTGAAGTAAAGCGGTTTCAAAATCATCTTAAAAGCCACAGTTGGCGTGGCTCGTAATAACTTTGATGTTATGACTTTGGCAGATGTTAGTGCTCCCTGGTAAGGCTATAGAGCAGTCGTATCCATCCCTCTCGTCTGACCCCACCGCTGTGGGAACAGCCAGGGACAAGTACAAAGAGCAGAGGCTCTGGCTGAGCTGATGATTAAAGGTAGGGCTGTGAAATACAGGAATCCGTCTGTTGCACCTGGGCACAAGTAGCACGAGATCTGCAAGGGCTTCTGACTGCATTAGCTGGTGTTTTGGTAAAATACCTTGTATTTTGATGTAAATGATGTAAAAATACCTTGTTTATTTGAAATAACTCTCTTCTGGCTACAAACTTTCCCTCCTACTTTTGCACAACAGACACACTGCCATAAATAAGGGCTGGTGGCTGGTGTTTTTCTCTTCCTTTGGGTTTTTTGTGTGGCCTTGCGATTTCATCTCGGTTAGCTTATCTTGCTGAATTACTGCTGAAAATTAACTCTGTACTACCAAGTGCATGTATCAAATGCTACTGCGCTGGATATCAGTGCGTTGTATTAATCCCTGAACTTCTCTTCTTGACAGTGCGAGTCCACAGAAAAATGATTACTTTCCTCTGCCCATCCCCAAGAAAAAAAAAAATCCAGAACAAAATGCTGCTTTTTTAATAGGAAAGGAAAATCTCCTACATTTTTTATGATTTTGAAATATAGGAAAAGTGTTATAGACTGTTTCAATTACTTTCAAACATCTCAAAATCCATTAAAAACAAAATAGCATAAAAGTCCAGTAAGAAGTATTCAGCTAGCTACCAGCCAGCCACCATGGGTCAAATGTGGCTGAAGGCAGCTCTGTTGAAACCCAGCTATTAAAACAGACATGAGTGTGTCCTGATGAAGAAAAAACGGATTTCACGGTAGCATCACAGCTGTTTCAAATACAGTATCTCATATGCTTAACACCAAATAAAGAAGAGAAGAAAATTAAGGGATGCAGTTAATGCTTTTGAACTGTTTTCTATACACAGGGGCACTTGCGCTCCCTTCGTCTCGTGCCACCACAGACACTGAACTCAACACACGAACACTACCCTCAGAAACAACACGCAGCTCCCTGAAGCGTCTTCTCCCAGCAGCTTCTCACATGTCTTTTATGGATTCTCATCGATCTTGCAAGCTGCCCAGGGCTACTGGTCTCCAGCAAAGCTCAGCCTGGCCATCAGGCAAAAAAATAAGACAACACAGCTGGCTGCCACTAATTGACTTTCAAAAGCTTTTGGTTTTTTGAAAGAGACAAGAGCAGGGCAACTCTGGTCACTTTTCCTGTGATGGATTTCTTACGCCAGGCAATCAGGGTGAAGGAGATGCCTTCAGCAGTGTTGCCATTGCTGGTTAGCTAGCTGAGTTCGGAGGCCCCATAAAAGCTACAAACGTCCCATCATTACTGGTGAGGCCTTTATTTACAAAGCGGGTCAGGGCAGGGCTGTGGTGGTAGACCCCTTCCTCCACCGCATCGCCTAAGCCAGGGCTGAGGAACTCGAGACGGAAAATATCACTGCTTCAAAAGGCAGAGCAAGCACTCAACAAACACAAAAATGCGGTAGAAAGGAACAAACTAGAGGAACTGTTTCACCTGTGGCTGGTGGCAAAAGCCACAGAGGGTACAGCTGGCTGCTCTCCCCGTCCAAAGTACTCCTGCACACCAGCACACCATGGCCAGTACTGAGCGAGCAAGGTGAGCCTTTTGAGCACTGAGGCCATGTGCGGCCAGTTATTGTTACAGGTATCATCAGAGAGTCTTCTTCATTGGGAGGAGACTTAAAAACTGGAGCCCTAGTGTTTGACACCAGTTATAATGCCAAGCAATGACATTTGACTTCTGCATGGTATCTCTCATACTCCCTATATTAGAATGAGAAACACACATGTACAGTAATAAATGTGGCTACCATAGGCATAAAATATCACTGCAGTGATCCCTGTTGTATAAAAAAGTAGAATGAGCTTCTCCTATACAGAAATCCATGACTGCCAGCTAGAGACACTGTTTTTTGTGTTAAACTTCAGTTACTGGTGGTGTTACTGCTGGTTGTCTACTGGCATGACAAGCCTGGGACTGGTCGTTGGATTCAGGAGACCAAATCATGCTTCTGCTAGTACCAATGGCAAATTGAACTTTCAGTGCAAAAGGATGGGATTTCACTCAGGACACTTAGGAAAGAGCGAGGGGGAAGATAATGACAAGTCCATCAGGCCACCACATAGGTGCCAAATTAATGCACAGTGAGGGAAGGCAGCTTGGCTTAAACACATGCTTGTGTTTTGGATGGGTATTTTGGCTCATAACATCTAGGTGCAGAAATTGCAGTAAGCAGCAGTTAGGTGAATATGGGCAAGGGTCTTCCTCACTGGGAATCATCATCACGGTTTCCCTCTGCCTTCTCCAAACCATTACTAAACAGCAACTCTTTTCTTGTATGCCCTTTTCCACCATATCCCACACACAACACTTTTTCCTACTCAGTGCTGAATAATCTCAGCATAACATCTAGCCTAAACCAATCAGAAATTTTGATGCTTTCTACCCAAAACTGACTTGTGCCTTTCAGTTGAGACATGGCTGCATATATTTTTATCCCTGTCCCAGCTCTGCTTTGCAGGATAGTATTTATGAAAAATAGCTCCTCCACACGACATTTTTAAAATGCATGATGTCGCCTTCCCTTGACAATGGAGCTTTACTTTTAAGACAAGATTGGAGGCATTTACGATTCAAAGCGCAAAACCATATTCGTGGGATTTATCACAAAATGGTCGTGTGGAACCTGGAAAGCTGGCAAGGATAGCATCTTTCCACTGGCATTCGTGCAGAGAGGTTCAGGGGCTTTAAGAGTCTCACTGTATTTCTGTAAGGTCTTTCAGATAGCACCTCCTAAAAAATTGTACAGAAGAAGTTAGCAGAAAAATGAGTATTTTTTAACATATTTGTAAATTTGATCACTTTCATAAGGTGGATTGCCTGCTGAAAGAGCAGTGTCCCTTGGCCAATGCAAAGCATCGTCTCACATGTCAGTGTGTCATAGCCCTTTTGCCAGAGACATGCATACATCCAAAAAAAGGAAATGATGGAGTTACTTGCCCACAGGAGGGTACAAAACGACATCAGGGCTCAATTTTGTCTTTTTCCCCTTTAAAATCTGGAACAAAAAGGTGAAAACTAACTGACAGTCTAATTGCAACTTTTGGTACAATTGCTGCTTGAAACAATAGAAGTATACATGCTTAAATTAGCAACATGTCATAATGTAAATGGCAAATAGCAGTTATTTCCCTTCATCTATTATATATAAAAGTAGGGGTGCAAATATATCTGCTGACTCTGGTATCTGCTGCTTGTGCTGTTTTCAGCTTAACAAGACTTATTTGACCATTTCTGGTTTGTTGAGTACTCTAATTATAGCACAAAATGTTTACAATTCTGCTGAAATATGTAAATGATGCAAGAGTGAGTCTAATAGCAAACCTGCAATTTTTAAGAGAAAAACACATACACTGACATGATGCAGAAGATAAGTGCTTTCCAGAGAATAACGTCTGTGTAGTAGAAGGTGGACAAATAAGGCAGAGTACAGAATGAAAGCATGTCTCTTCAAAATAGTACAAGCTCTCTTTTGACATGCAAGCAATTCAGTAAGGAGGAAAAAGGCTAGAATTGAATTTAGCCGCTGCAAATGAAATTAAGGCTAAATTGGTTGTCACATCAAGATGATGTTAACTATGTAAATGTTTGCTGTTTATTAAGCCACCATTTAGAACTTAGACGGTGATAAAAATAAAAGGGCCTATATATAGATTATTCACCCATTTCGCTCCTTTGAGGAATTTAAAATCTTTTCCGCTTTTTTCGAGTATTTTTCTGCAATTATAACTCACATGTGCTGTAGTTCCAGGCTACCAAAAACCAAAACCAAAACCAAACAAAAAAACCACAACCAAAACCAAAAAAACTAAAGCACCAGGGTTTTCTAGCTAAGCAGGATCCCATTACATCATTGCTTCATATGCATTCATTCTCTATAATATTGTTGGCTGTTTCAGGTTAACTACCAAAATAATTTGCCTGAGAAGCAAGATTTAATTGTCTTACAACTACCTCTGTGAAGTACAATAGGGATTACAAGTACTCATTGATTATACTATTGGGTAGAATAAGGGACTCTTATTCTAGCATTTCTCATTCATTTCGTCATTGCATTCTCTTTGAAAGAGACCAAATGGGTCCCAGCAGGTGAAAGCAAAGAAACCTGAAAGGCCCCCTTTGATGAATGACAATACCACAACTGCCCTCCCCCCATTTTTTGAGATTATAAAATCTTATTAAAACATGCCCTGTTAGATATTGATTGAGAGGGTGCTAAACTAAAACCAACAATAGCAGCATGGTTCAGAGAACAGTGCTTTCATCAATGGGCACTGAACAGAGCTAAGCTCTTCCATCCTTTTGCTGTGCAGGTTTTGGTTGTTGGTTGGGTTTTTTTTTTCTTTTTTCTTTTTTTTTAAATGCTAACAACACTATTTAGTTTTGTTTAAACCATTATACAAGAAAGTCATACAATTATACCAGCTTTGTCAATCACAGATAGCCAGTAGCTGTCCCTGCAGTACTAGTGATTCATCTTTCAGACTGTCACAAGAAATACCACAAACAGTGTTAAATTTAAGACTCTTGGGTTTTTTCATTTTGATTTTTTTCTCACTGTTCTGAGCAATTATCGCAACTGCCACTGACTTCAGGATGCCCTTAATAATTACAAGGCTGGTTTTGAACAAAGCGTGTGAATGGAACCAATGAAACCGTTTGGTAAAGGCTGCTTCTGGAAAGCAACGAAAAACCCACTGTTTTTGAAAATCATATTTTATTTTAGGCTACTTTTATTAGTTGCCTGTCATTTCACCCATTTGATGAAAAAAAAATTTCTTTGTGGCAGTCATCTTGGTATAGCTTGAATCTGCCTGCTTTTGAGGAGATCTCTTTAATAGGACTGTGTGCTAATTAACTGTCAATGATTTATTTATAGTTGAAGCATAGCGCAGTTCAGGCCATGGCAGGAAACGATGAAACATATATAAGAACACGTTTAATCCTACAGGTATATTCCTTCTGGTAACAGAGAATCTTGGGCCAGCCTCTGAAGAATTTATTTTCTTTAAATATTCTGCATGGTATTTAATCTCCTTTTTTCCTACCAGGAGTCTACAGGTGTTCCTTGTCACAGGCAGAATATCCCTGAATCAAGGACATTGTTTAAATGGAATAATGACAAAAACAATCCATTTTTAAACAACATCACTGTTCTATGTAATAGGTGATTCCTAAATTCAATAAACTGTGTAAAAATTCTGCTTTTCAATTAATTTTGACTGAAGAATCAAATTATCAACGAGATCATAATGATCTAAATATTAATGATAATATCCACCACTATCAAAGGAATGCAGTTTTCCTGATTGTTATTAATAGTCTTATTTGAGGAAGTTGCACTGTTCCGTATGAAAAGCCTCTTTTGGTAACCAAACATTTATTTCTAGAGTAGCTGAAACTGTTATAGAATTTCTGAATCCATTGTTCAGAGTTAAAAATTGCTTTGATAGCTGTAAAAGAAAACTAGAGGATTAAAAATAATGTGTTATACTATGCACATGGAAAATAAAACAGCTTTTATTGCTGAAAATTTGGTACATGTCACTAGGACTGTAAAAGCATCTGAAGAAAATCCTGGAAAAAGAAAAGTAAACTGGCACAGAATAATCGAAGAATTATGCTTTTGAAAAAGATAGAAAGAAAGTAATTAATTATATTATATTATATTAATTATATATGTTTATGTCCATATTTATTTTTGATTGATTTACATTATCCTTATCCTAATAGCTGCCTTGGTGCTGTTTAATATTTTCCATTTGTTTGCCTTCTCTGTGCCAAGTCCAGCAGGATTATCCTGTGATTTCATACTGTAACCTGTATTAATCTAAAGCATTAATAAAATCTTATTAGATTCCTCCCCTATTAAGCTAACTACACATTCTTGTGTCCAACATTTACAAAGGTTAATTGCTATTTAAATTGCAAACCAAGTACCAAGTTTTACAGCTGTTTTGTTGTTTGTTGGGTTGGGGGTTTTTTACACAATTTGTTAATTGCAAATTTGATGATGGCAAAATCCGTATATGACAAAGGCATGAGATTTGAACCATATTATTGCAAGTCATGTTGTAAAAATCACAGCTAAGCTTGAAAGTACAATATCTTGAACAGGTTTTACAAATACAGCTTGCCAGTTACCGAGCTTCAAATTTTTATATGCTGCCTAGGATGAATAATTAACTGGCTGAAATCTATGGCTAATTGTATTTTCGTTTGATTTGACTCTTCAAGCACAAATGTTACATGCTAGTTTTATACTAATGATTACCCATTTCTAGGCAGATCTGTGCTGCCAGGAAGAATATCTAACATCATTTTTTTGGTTGTAAGGGAATCTGGTAATTCAACCATCAGCAACTGCTTTGAAAAGTCTGTCTTCCTTAAAGAGCTATATGAAAACATCATCTGATGGCTCAGGATGTTACAAGATTTTTCCTGGTTTATATTCTCCGCTCTCTAGGTATAAAGCTGTAGTAATTCTTCAAACTGTTACAGAAAACAATACATAGTATGGACAGGAATATGATTGCAAACTACTCGATGGCAAACTACATCATATTGCTGTATTTCCATCTATCTTCTACAAGTTGTCAACAATTATAGTTTTTAACATAGGAGGTACTTTCAGTAATCTGTAATTTTTTCCCCTTGTATTGCATTTTAACAATGTCCTTCAAAACCAAAAAAACTAAAATAGTCTAGCTCTAAGGAAGAGGCTGCATTTGAAACTTCCTAAGCTGAGTCATTTGGATTTTTAACCTCCTCTTTTAAATAATTTGCCACTCCTTTAGGGTAGAAATAATGTAACGGAAGCACTATTTTGATGTCGAGCATTCATTTTAATGCTTTAATAGTGTTTAAGTCTTAGTGTTCTCAGGTCATCTGGGGCTAGAGTAGGCTGGAGACTGTGGTGTAATTATCCAAAACTATGAACTGTCATGCCCTATTACGTTACCATAATATAATTTTTTATTTAATAGAAGAATTTATCAATTAGGTCGTGATGCTGCTTCAGCTAACATGAAATGATGGAAAAAGCTCATGAGTTCAGGTATTTAAGTTGTTTAAATATGTATTTCAAGTTACTGTAAAATACAGGCTATCAAAATAGGAAGTATGTTTCTAGATCTTAAATATACCCACTAATGTTTTAATGGCATTCACAGAATTCATATCAATTTTTAAAGCTGGCTTCCATTACTTTATTACAGAGTTTCTAGCTAGTAAGAACTGCTTTACACAATCATCCCCGTATTTAGGTCTATCTACAGAGGGACATACGTGCAGACCTACATATGTACACACATATATATGCATTGTTTACTGATGAAAGTTTAATCGAACAGCTTTCATCAGAGGTGATTTGGTGAAGGTATGAATTGTTAGGGGTATTCTTAACATGTTTTTACAGGTTGAGGGGATTTTTAAGCTCTCTGTCTGCTCCATGGAGGAAGATAGGTCTCTCCAGAGAGCCATTTAGAGCATGATGTGCTCTCGGCGAGGCCCAAACATCTCACAGTGTTAGTTATCCCAATGCCCGTGGTTGAGCTCCTCTCCTTCCTTTCTCTTTCCACTTTCCAGGGAGACAGACACTCATCTTGCCTTCCTAAAACACACCTCTGGCACCCTGGCATCCCCCATCAGTGTTTAGGTTGCCAGCCCCTCCACGGAGGAGACACCCACCCAGCACATACCTGCAGTTGCTATCCTAGGAGCCAGAAGGGGTTTTTCTTTGAAATAAGCTCAGTTGTTCAATTGAGCAAACGTTATGGATTCACACCTTACCTTCCTATAGCTCTGGATCAATTACCAGGTTTATCAGACATTTTTCTAGCACCAGAGTCCTTGCAGGAGATGGTATTGCTGATGCCTGCGCTCCTGCACAACACACTGGAATTCAATTAGAGTAACCCAAAGTACAAAAAAAATCAGCTTATCTTATTCAGCTTCAGAAGGGAGGCTTCTTTAACATTCCTTAGATAATTGAATGCTAAACTTAAGCTAAAGTAAAAGATACAAAATACTAAACCCTTGAGATCAAATTTAACTTTGGTACATTCGAGGGACAAAGCCTACATGATGAATGTATGCCTCTTCAGACATGACAACTCTCTTGCTTACTCTTTCAGTCAGTGCAGCCTGAAGAGCCCATATTCAGTTGCAGCGGGAAGTGTAACTTCAATTTCCAACTCCTGTGTTTAAATTCTGAGCTATACCATCCTATCAGCATAATTTGTGCATTTAATTTTCTCTATTAAAGAAATGATACGAAGTTGATTACACTTCTATAAACACACATTCAAAAGTGTCTGTTCAATTTTCATCTCTAGCACTGCATTAATGTTTTTCACATTTCTTATTTTTTTACTCCCCCTCTAAATCTCTTCAAGTCCCCTTTCCATGAATACTGGTGACGACAAAGCATTTATCAGCTACTCTTCTTTGCTGAATAGATGGTTGTTGCAGTCAAGGAACTCAATTTTCTTACATTACAATTACTTAGGATTGTTACTAATGTATGATAATGTAAGGAAAGTGTAGACTTGTTCAATATCTTGGGAGGAGTCATTTAATATCATTAACTTACAATATATTCCCTTTGTAGAAATTCCATAAAACTATTGGTGACTGATTATTTGAATGCAGGAGAATTAAAAAATATCTGTAACATGTCCTATATTGCTTCTAAGTACTATACCTATATGTTTAGCTTGCTTGTATGTATGATTGTCTACATCTCTGTTTCCACAGTTAAACCGTCACTATTGTATCTGGAAGTTACAGCAAAATATTCAATATCTCCAATGTCAAGATAGAAACCCACGAAAAATTAGTCAAGGAATAGCTTTTAAATTAACTGTAACCGCGGACTGAATGCCTGTAAAATTACTGGTGTCGGGCAGAGCTGATATACTAAATACACACAAGTCAGATGCACAGTAGTGGTTTTAACATGTAAGTTTACAGAGACAGTACGTCGAGCACGGGGTGTCTTTTTTGGTTTAAAATTGCAGTAAACCAATGGAGAAATACATTTGCAGGGTATGGTTTTCCCAGGTGGTGGCATCTTTTATTCCTGTTGAAATCCTGCAGTCCTTCAGTGTCAGCCCACCCAGGTCTGTGAAGCCAAAGTCGGTATCTTAAAAGAGAAAAGTTAAGAACTAACTCTGGCCAGGGTTTATTAAAGCAGAACAAGACTGGACAGAAAAGCAGAAATAGCATAATACCTCCAAGTTGAACGAAGTTGTCTGGTAATGACACGTGCTGATAGTCAGCTGTAACAGCAGGGAATGCTTTGCTTGGTGGGGTGAGTGGCTCATTCCATCACCAGTTTTGATGTAGTTTTTCTGCATCAATAAAAAATATTAAAGAAACTCCTGCTCAAAGCTTCGGATAGCAGTATCTGTACTTAAAAAAGCAGCCCACTGACATATAGAAAAGTACAACTTCCTTCTATCAAAAGAAAAACCAGCTACCCTGTGCAGCTACTCCCAACCCTTGCTGCACAAACGCTGTCTCTCAGCAAACTCAATCCTGGCCACTTGAAAATATTTTTTTTTTCTTTTCCAGTAAGAGAGATACCAGTTATGGCACACCAGCAGTGGAAGGAGGGCTGGTACATTGCTATTACTCACTATTTCCAGGCCTGACTGATGGTGACACCAGTTTTGAAGGTGAAACAAGACCTTCTTCTTGAAGCAGGCATTATTGAGGTCTGATCTGGTAAACTGGAGAGGCAAGCATGCTAAAATGACTGTTTTGGTAGGAGTCCCACTGCGATGCTGTACATGGGACCATACTGCACCTTTCTAGCTCTCAATAAGCCACGTGCCCACTCACGCGCAAGGTTGCTACTTTTTCTGATTGTCCTTCTCTCTATATCATGTTTAAGTGGTGGAAGAAAAAATCTTCTCATCTATTTTTTTCCCTTCCTTAGCTTGTCTGTCTCTAAGTACATTTACAGGATATGCCTCACAGGGTACTCTTTTACATTCTGAAGACATTTCCCACCTATTTCCTTGCAACAAAAAGGATCTGCTGTTGATTACTAAAATACCACCTGAAAATTAAAGCTATCATACTGACTTGGTAATTTAAAATTATTAGGTTTAAAATCATAGATGCGTGCCCAGAGGAAAAACGATCATTTAAATGTGAATTAAAAGGGAACAATAGGATGTACATGCGACTACAAAACAGTCCTTATGCTGTTGTGGTACAAGAGTTATCTGGGTGTCGCATGGTGAAGGACATCTAAGAGACAAAAAAGTTTACCAGATTTAGCTTGGTTCCTCCTTAGGTTAATTAATACCTGGTTAAATTTTGATATAACAGGGAAGATTACTTCAAAGAAGCCTATTTTTTGACAGAAAACAAGCAGCATAACTACGGGTTTCACATCCTGTTCAGCTTGTAGGTGGCCAGCTTATAATTGCTAACCACAAAAATGATGGACCTTATCATTTCTGTTTGGGAGAAGAAAAAAAGAGCAACTCCTGCTGTGCTTTTTTCCCCCATGTCTTGCTGTGTGATAAACGTTTGTAACAGTGACATGTAAAGGCTACTCCTTATCCCACATCCAAAGCCTTTGAAATAAAGTTTGTGTGAGACCTTATGTTTGATTCTCAGCAAAAGACCAGGATTTCAGGCATATAATATTTCAAGGCAGTATTACAGCATGGCTGCTATTGAACACAGTTGCTCTGTCTGTAGATTTTCTATTTACAGTGGCTACCAACATACACGCTGCTTAAATGATAACTACAAATGACAGAGCGCTGCACCCCCTGCAGACCTGAAGCCTTTTCTGCCACTGTTTTATGGGCAAGTACGGAGTATGTCATGCAAGTGTGTATTAACTTAATTCAGAGATTTCAAAATACAGTAGAGCCTTGATGACATTTACTTCGGTGATCAGCCTATCTGATTTATTTTTTTCTTTTTGCATGTATTTATTCTTTGCTAAATTCAAGCTCTTATTTCTCTGAGGCTGTGAAACGTGGTTGTAAAAGTACTTAATTTCTTAGCTAATTAGTGTCATTTTATTCTTCTGTCCATTTATTTTCTTCCACACCTATCCTTTTCTATTGTTCCTGCCAATCTTGCCTTGATAATTTTCTTAGCACCGGTGTTAAAAGTGGCTCCAGCTGGTGGCAGCTTCACCACAGCAATGCATTATCACTGCAAACAACTGTCTCAATGTGTTAATTCATCGGTGTAATTCCATACCCGACCCTTTCTGACTTCTTACACAAAATGTCCTTTCCCAGTCAGGTCAATGTTAAGATATCCTTGACGAGGCAGTTCATATTGTCTGAGGTTCAGACACAAGACTTCAGAATGAGAAAGAAAAGAGGGCAAAAAAAGCAAATAATGTAACTTGTGTAATGTGCAGTTTACCTGTCTTTCATGTGCAATACATGATGCAAGGAGAGAAGAGAAATGGGAGGAAAATGGGAGCAGATGTAAAATGCAACAGTTTATTACTTTGGGGTGAAAAATCCAGGGAAAAATCTGTTTTTGCATCCTGTCCTAAGTGAATTCTGTGGGCACTCTGAGGATGCAGGGGACTACTCAGAGACCTAGCAACCGGATGAAGATCATGGAAAGTATCCTAAAAATCAGCTTTTAAAACATAGGCTTTCAGGCACAAACACATAGAGGGACAAAATCGTTAACAAATTTCCTTTTAAAAATTGTTGAAGTGTATTGGCATGTTTGATTATCAGAAGTAATGCAATGCTGTATCACTGTGAACTCAAAATAAGATTCGAAAGAAACTGTGTAAACTCTCAGCTGACGAAAAACGTAATGCCATTTTTAGGGTGGATGAACATTAAACAAGGAATTGGTTTAAATCAAATCTAAAATACAGCAATTTCAAACTCACAGTTTTGAAAAGATATTTTTTGGGTTTTTTCCTGTTCCTCCTGTCTTTTTTAGCAAAGTTCCATCTGTTCAATCTCTCATTTTTTCTGTTTGCAGAAAACCTCCCGGCAGTGTGTTAAGTTACATGGCTAATATCAACCACCTACGGTTTGCTTTCTCTTTCTTAATTTTGTCCCATGAAAAAATAAGAAACAGGAGGAGAGGATAAGGAATAATCAGAAAGAAAGTCTGTTCTTACAATGTATCAAACATGGTCAGAATCCAAAAGCACTGCGGTAGGTTCTTTCAAAAAACACTACAGCCTCATATTTCCAAAATAATTTCTGGACAAAGAAAACACATTGGAGAAAGGGGAGGGTTTTTTTCCTTTAAAAATACCTTTCCTTTTCAAAACCTTTAAACTATTTTTTTTCTTTTGTTTGTATATATATAAATAATAATTTCTTGTGTTTGACCATTCATTAATGTGGACATTCAGATTTGTGCCTGAGTATATCATAATAATTCACCAGAGAAATGATGACACATGGAAGAGATGTGGAGCTGATTAAAACAATTTATTTACGTAAGTGATGGGTAAGCACCTCAATTAAGGAATGAAAACAAATGAACCACATACACGGTATGATCAAAAGAGACCAAAATCTCATAGCTCGTGCTCGATACAGCAGGCACATCTTCCACAGTAGATAGATGTGGAGATGGAAATATTTTGCAGTAGGAGTATAGCTGCCAAAATCCTGCCTTTATGACCTGTACCAAGGGCTGCACCCCCAGACCCAGGCGCAAAGGTGTGCGAGCTGGTTGGCTCACAGTAATTGCTGGATAAAATGGATCCGTTCAACCAGTGGCTGCCAAAAATTAAAGCACAGGATGTGGAGAGGTTAGAGGTGGTCATGCACCAGCTCTTGGAGTGCTCAGGGTGCAAGATGGACAGATGATTTAAAATACAACAGAAATAATGCCCAGTATGGTTTTTTGTTGGGCTATATTGGTCTGTATTGGACTATTGTTTTTATTGCAATGTGGGCAGCAGGTAAACTCCCAGCAATATCTCTTATTTCTGCTACAGCACTGGTGCTCACTGAAATGAGTACTTGTGACTAAAGAGAAATAACACCTAAATGCTTATGAAGTTTGAGTTTAGCAAAATCAGATTCTATGTGCCTGTGGTGAATAGCCATCGATAGCACGCATCCAAGACTGCTGAGTTTCGACTAAGAAGTATGTCTAATGTAAGAAAACTGAAAAATCTATAGAGGATTATGAATCGGTGTGCATCAGGGCACAGAATCAGTTGTCCATCTAAAAATCAATAAACCTTTTGGCATATCTTCTGTCACAAACTCGATATACCCAACGCGTAGAAGAGCTGGCCCCATGCCTTCCCAATGAAGCCGTGCCTGCCAGGGTACTTCAGCACAAATTTCTAGACTGAGGTCACTGCCCTCCTAAAATTGAGGATGGAACTTCATGAAAGGGTTTTACATGCTGACTTTTTTGTGGGCAGGTGAGCTGTTGTGAGTAAAAACCACGTGGGTTTGGAAGGATGGAAATGATTGTAATATCACCAAATCACATAATGGTTAAAGTTGGAAGGGAAAAAAAAAAACAACTTAAATATTTGTTTTAGTTGATTTCCCCCTTCCCCAAACCCTTCTGAAATCTTAGTTATTTCAATCCCTCATGATGAAATGTTATTTCTGAAAACAGGCAAAAATATTTTAAAAGTTTTAAAAGGAGATTTTAGACAGACTGATGCCAAGATGTCTCTACAGAAAATCCTGAAATGTCACTTTGGGTCAACCCAGAATCTAAAGTTGCTTAAAGAAAAGGTGCTGCCTTGGGCTAGAAAACAATTATTTTCACAGCTCGGCTTCAAAGACAAGTGAGAACTAATTCAGTTCCTCTACTACATTTGTCTGACTGTATGGGTTGTTGCTTCCTACTGTTGTCAGAGTTTTATTCCAACTGGGCAAAGAGTAATAGGGCCAGCAAGGAGTAATATAGCAGTCTAATATGGCTATTTCTTGTATGAAAATGAGGCCAAATGGCTTCTAGCAGTGCTCTCTACCCTCAGGAAAATCAAAATCGCTGCCATGTGCATTATAACTAAAGCACTTCAAAATAAAAATGAGCAGCAATAAAAAAAAAAACCAAACCCTCTTCATTTTCTGTTTTTACACAATCCTATATTTACATGTGTATATGAAATGGTGATGAAGTCATCGTTTAGCACAATTGTTTCAATTATGTGAATGTGTTTTGCTCAGAAGTAGCCACACTTTGCTAGGAACATTTCACCTGGTTTCAGTGGTGTTATTATCCAGCCTGACTCATAACATTTGAACCCATAACCAGCAAGCTGCAGGAGGAGGAACAGCTGACATTTTAAATGATGCAGTTTCTTTTCCTGATGAATCTGTAGCTGTAGCTCAAATAAAGACACTTTCTTGAAGCTGAGCATACTGATGTAAATTGTCTGCTGTGTATTTCATTGTCTGCTATTTTTTTCAAATAATTCGTGCTGCGTAAAAGCCAGGTGAAAAGCCAAGTAGGTGTCTCTCATGCAGGGGAAAATTAGGTGGGTATTTTTTTTTTTTTGTTCCTCCTTTTTTTTAAAAAAAATATATTTATTAATAGTGTTTGACACCTTCAGAGTTGCACCATGCTTCCACATGACTTTCTTTTGCAAGCCCTCCTCCGCTTTCAGCACCCACTCTTTTCTCTGTTCTGCCAGCTAATTAAACACACAAACCTGCGAGAAAGCCACAGTTCAACCCATCCTGCTGACAAAAAGGATTTCTCAATAGGCCTAATGTCAAATATGTTTCAGATGCCTGATGAAACCTCTTCATGAAGCAATACATTTAGCCACGTGGCTGCCACTTGAATTTGGTGATTACCCAAAACTATAAGGCAGGGATTGAGCACTGCATCTGCATGCAGAGAAGTTTTAATGAATGCCCCAACTAAGGGTCTAAAAATGTGACACGTGTGCAGGCGTTGGTACAAGGAAGAACTTTGTGGAGTGGACACTTACAACATTATGCTTATTGTTGCTAAATAAACTCATCCCTGCCATTAGCAGCAAGCTGTAATGGAAAAAGGGAGCTCATTCTATAGCTCTTATCACTAACTGAGATGTAGATGCCAAAATGATAACACCTTAAAATACCTTAGATGGATGGATGGAGGGGGAGATAGGCTTTCTTTGCAGTCAAAACCTTTTCTGCATTTTGTCCACTTCAAATAGCAAGTTTGTAAGCCCCGTGTGCCTGATTTATTAAATATATCCTTTGTATACTTGCTCTTTAAACTCATCTTTTTTTTTACAGTTATAATATAACCATTATATGCAAGAATATTTACTGTCTGCAGTAAATATAATTAATTAGTCTTGGTACACATAATTTTAATTTTATTTGGTGACTATAAATAATTTCTGATTCAGAAAACAGTACTGTAGAAAGCATGGTAAACTAAATGCTGTTTCACTTAATGTTGCTGAATAATTGAGTAAAAAGAAGTGCTGGGTAAATGGTGTAGAAGTAATATCTAGGATCACACTTATAAAAATGAAAGTTCTTTAAAGCCAAAGCTTATTTTCAGAGGCAAATGAAAAGCCTAAGCAAAAAAACTATTTCCTCATCTCATTAGAAAAAAAAGCATAGTTTAACCAAATATATATTATACATAATTTTAATTTTACTAGAAATTGCGTTCTATGCCAGTTACGGCATTAGCCTCCTGCAGAACTATTGGTAGCACACACCGGAGTTTCATTTTTGGAGTCACCAAGGATTTGGCTAATTTCCTTGACTTCTCCTGTAGTTAAAAATAGATTGAGGGATGAGGTAAGCAGGGCAGTATTCTTGGAAATTACTCTCCTAAACTTCCAATACCTTCACCATTACGATAGCTCCCAAAGGAAGCAACAGACAGGCACACATACACAATGCCTATAGAGGATATGTAATATGTATATTTATTTAGTAATAAATTAGTGAGTAACATAAAACTATGTCATAGTTCCTGCCAGAATCGTGTTCAAAATGTGCATTTAAATATTTATTGAGTAAACTGGCCAACAATCTCAGTTGATTAGTTTTACTAAGAAAATATTCTGTGGCTGACAGCTAAATTGAAGGAAATCAAATAATGGCAAGGGGACTTACATATGTTTTAGAACATTACAGTTCACAAAACCTCAAGAGAGGACCTGGGTAATGCTGTAAAAGCACAGAATTACTTACCTGTGATGAAGATGAAGCAAAAAATTCAACAAAGGTATTTGTTATACTAAAATAGTTTGATTAATCCATGGCCTTTGAAACAGGCTCCTTAGGTGATCAACTTAACCACTTCTTTATATAAAAAGTAAGGCTTATTAGCTGTGAATATTTTTGCACTATATGGTAGTTAGTGAACACAAAACTAAAACTGCTGACCGATTTCTGCTCATAGTGTTTCACTCATGTCAGAGCAGATGAACCTAGGTTTTGTGAGTATAAGACAGTAAAAAGACATTCATGTGAAAGGTGGGCCTGCTGGTCAGTAAAATCTATATAATAAGGTCATCTGATACATAGTGGTGAGTGATCCCTTTTAAAATACACATACCGGTTATTTTAAAATATTGCGCACTTGGTTCTGTTTGGAAGCAGCATTTGAGCCAGTCTTGGCAGACCAAGTGCAGGTTAGCACTATGCAAAACAGCCGCGAGGTCATGTTGGAAATGACATTGGTGCATGCCATGTGTGGGTTTTGGGTGTTGATGGGAGACAGTCACTGCTGGCATTGCAATATCATCATCATCATGTTGATCATTGGAGGGAGACAAAGGCCCTTAAACGTTGTGCTATGATATCCAGTGTCACATCCTCAGAAAGGAGGTCACATGGCTACAGGTCTCCAACTCACGTGTAATCCATCCATAGACGGAATCACAAAGCTCTTGAAGCAATGTCACGGTGATGCCACCAGGGTATCAACAAGGCTTTTTGCCATGTACTTCTGAATCACCTTTCTACTTGCAAGACTTCCACTTCAGATTTTTTTCTGGATGACTTTTTCAACATAGTTAAAAAATCCTAAGTGCATTTAAAAATCAGTGTCTGTAGCTATGCTGCAAGGAAAAAGGAATTCAGACAAGTGGCTTGCTTCAATGTAGAATCACTTGATATACACATGTTTAATACTTATATAACATTATCTATAAACTACTTATTTTTTCATAAGTTACTTCGCTCATTACCATGCAGGTACGGGGTTACAAAGCTATTTTTTATAGGTTCCCCACTTCTTGTACTTTCCAAAGTACTGCAACTTTTCTGCCTGTATAGCTTTCTGTTGTAACCCCACTGCATGCCATCTAATGCCACATCAAAGGCACATAGATCATAAAAGTATTATATAGGTTCTACAAGAAAAAAAAATTCACAATGCTACAACCTACCACACATATACTAAAGTTTTATCAATGGGATGGATGAACCAGAAATATCAATATGACATAAGCTTTTGACAAAATCCATCGCTATTTTCTCTTAAGGAAAAAGAAGATATTTTAATGTGAAAAACCAAAGTCCTGAAATAGATGAGATTGGTTCTTTATAAATGGAAAGGCAGAAAGGAGAAGTAGAAATACACAGATTTTTATTTTAGCAAAGTATAACAGTTAAATGTTTTAAGCCCTGTGCAATAATTGATGTAATACATTTCCTAATGATCAAGAGAAGCCTGAGAAGGCCTGCAAGTAATAAAAAGGAATTCAGGTTAATCAAGACGAGGAAGACTGCAATAATCTGCAGAAACAACTAAGAAAGTTTGTGTCTGCAGAAGTCAAAGCCAGGTGGAAATTGGTATCAGGATATGTAGACAAAGACACTGGAAACAACTCAAGGATGTCTCAAAGTGTTTGTTACATACCCAGGTTCTGATCAAAATGCAGGCATCCACACAGGCAAAAAAAAAAAAAAAGAAGCCAAGAAAATATTGCAAGTAGGACAGCAAAAGATTCTCTGTACTGAGAGTACTGTGCCAACTGTTAAAAACAGATCATTCCCTCACTTGGAATAGTCTGTTAGATATATTGTCACCATATTGCAAGGGAAGAGTAAAAAGAAAAGCAGTGAAGGTAATGGAAATAAATATTTAAAATGTGCCCTGTCTGAAGAGCTACTAAAAAGGCAAGAATGCTCTTTTTTAAAAAGAAGTCAAATAAGATATTGCATGACACATTCACATAAAACAAGCTGCATGCAGAAGGTGAATCACACCCACAACAGGTGACAAGGATGTTAGTTGAAAATGCAGTGAAAATGAGCAAAGTCTTGTTTTGTATCATGCAATCTACCTGTGGAAATCAGAAATAGGAAATCCAGGAAATCTACCTGAATTGCCATCAGACACCACACAGGTTTACATTTTTATGCCATTAGACCGGTTTTGGGTGCTGGTATAAGTATTGAGGATATCTGCAGTTGTATTAGATAGATTCTGTATTAATTAAGGGATAAACATCCAACTGCTTCTGCTGTATGAGACCCACAACAACAGAGATAAAGGCAGTAAGAGGAATATTCTGCATGGCCATAAGTGTCTGCGCTTGCCTGTGAGGGATGTGGCCTGGATAGTGTTGCTTAGGATGCTGATGAAGAAACACCTGGGGTGATCTGCCAAGCCACTATAGTTTTCCCTGTTTTCATGTTTAGAATCAGGTTAATGGCTAGGAAGTTCCAATTAAATCCAACCTTGGATTTAAAATACAGCAGCTAATTCTTCTTAACTTACTTTTTCAAATCTGTTACAGAGGCTTTGAACAATGATACTGAAATAACATTTCAAGTACATCACTGTGCTTAATGAATTACAGAGCTCTTGATTAATGGCACTTGTTCAACATCACACTGACAGTAGTATGAAGTGTAAAAAGCCCTAGTGTTTCTGCCTGATATATTTTCTCATACAAGACAGAGCAGACATTACCAGTGCAGATTTTTTTCTTCTTTTTTTTTTTTTAATTGCCTTTTTTTTTCTTTGTCTTATGACATTTTTCATTTTGCAAGTGTGGTCTTTCGTCCTGCACTGGAGCTCGGATAAGACAAGTTACCATTCAGAAGTTGCAGCAGGTTTTGCTGAAGTGTCACTACTTATCATTGCTCTGCAGCCAGAAAACCTCAGTCCTGTATCCTAACAGGCAGCACAGCGGTGGGGAGGCAAAAAGGAGGGAGAGGAAAGGGGCTGAAGGCACACACTGGTCAGATCCACCAGCAAATAAACCAAGCTGCTGGAGTATCCATCATGATGCCACTGGTGAATTGCAGTTGACTGGAGGCATACTTCACTGTGCAGTATCAGTTTATGTATTTTACCAACCTTATTTCACTGGGTTGAGGCTGTACAGTTTTATGGCGGCCCCAATCTCCACCAGTTTGAAATAAATGTCTGCTGAGCTGTATATCACAGCCTGACAAGGGTTGCGGGGCCATCCTTGTACATACAAGGATGTATGTATGTTGCCTGTATTTCTGCTGCTGCCTCCGGACCAGGGTGTCACTGTACTCCGGAACGTATGGGGAAACAAGCCACAGGACTAGGAGGCAATAGGATTTTTCAACCTTTTGTTAGATTCTTGCAAAGTGGTCACGGCACCAGTGGTGGGAAGGGTTTGTGCTATTGCAGCTATCTCTGCTCTCCAGCTTCTCCCTTTCCTCCCAGCAGCATCGGTGACACAGATTTTACAGCAGCGATAAGCCCAGTTTCATCTGCAGGATTTCTTTCCCATTCATTCATTATTTTGTGGTCTTGGCTGAGGAACACAACTATCTCTGAGGGAAAATGCTTCCAACGCATCCAGGTCCTGACTTGTCATCCTTAGACGTCTCCTACTCTTGCAAAAAAACCAACCAAGCCTGCCTCTGGGCCTGAGTAAGAAGTGCTACAATGGGCCAGAGGTGAACTAAAATAGCTCTTGGAAATTTAGCAGTTAATGGAATCATACGAGCAATCTATTTTTATGGTTTGTGGGGGAATGAGCTCCACTGAGTATCAGGAAAGAATCCTTCAACTTAATATATAGTACTGCAAGAAGAGCATAGTGCTGGAGAAAGTAGGAACAGGATGAAGGCCACCGAGAAAATCATTCTTTTTTCTTTGGCAGTGCCTCTGGGCTTCAAAGTAGTTTTCAGTAGTCTAAATATATTTCCGCTGCTGAAGCAACACTACTTAATCTGTAATGTCTGACAAAGTAATGTCCTTACCTGCTCTTTCTTCAGCTGAAACACTCAGAGCTTGATTTCCAACCATGACATCTCTTTGGTGGATACGATTTCATACCTGCTGTGCGTATCAGCTTTTCACTGCGGCTAACAGATAGGTGCAGAAATGGTGACATCGCTTCTGTCATGAATTTGAACCTGCGACTTTTTGCTCCCTCCAAAACAGATAAAACCAGTGAAAAAACAAGCCATAAAGCTGAAGCACAAGCTCCTGCCTTGCTTTTATTCAATGGCAGAGGTGAGCCGCAGGTAGACCAAGAGCCCTGAGTCTTGTCCCTTCTCTCTGCCACCATGCTGTGTGGCTCTTAGTAACGCCTGCCTCAGTTTCCTAACCCAAGATGGAGCAATACCAACAAAGCTCCTCAGAGAGAAGCAGCAAAGGGGCTCATAGTGCACAAAATGAACTGCCAGGTCTTTGAGCGCTGCAGTCCATAAAAAGTCAAGGAATTGTGAGCACAGCATTAATACACGAGCAAAACACTGGTAATTTTTATACCCAAAAGAGAAATATTCACATTATCCTCTTCTTTGCCACAAAGGACTTCTGCTATTTTAACTCATACAACACAGAGAGAGGCTAAGACCATGGCTTAACAGGGAAAGCTTTCTTCTGGTGGTTATGAACTGCATCGTCCTGACTGACCATCATATTTTTGAGGCAAGGCAGGGAAGGATGGACAATCATAACCAAGCCATGTAGAGGAAGGGCTTATGAAGGAAATTGCACAGTATAGTGCACAAAGCCCCAATATGATATTTTTTGGTTGTTTTTTTATTAAAGGTGATGGTTTATCCATATGTCAGGCACGCAGTAGTTTCTGGGTAGCTGCCATGGTCATCCACAGGCGGAAATAATCACAGCAGTTTTACCTGGAAGTAATGAAACATAACTCAGTGGTAGAGAATTGTAATCCAGGTATTTAGTTACAGGGATGAACCTGAATAATGAGTTTATATAGTCTCACAGCCATCTAACAATGTTCCTCTATTTTTCTGTAAAACAAAAGTGCGGAAGAGATTAATCTCTGAAGCACTTTTCTTTTGCTGAGAGACCACAGTGCTTCCCGGACATGCTGCTGCCAAATGTAGGTATTACTAGATACTGGTTTTTGATTGCTACCTGGGAAAAAAAAAAAAAAGTATTTATATTGTTTATTGCTGTATTTGTTTATTTTAAGCTATTTCATGGGTGAAATGCATTTTGAATTCCCAGTAGTAGCTCATGCTATGGCATTAATTTGATTTCAACATCCCCATGAGTAAGAAGCAGCTTTCAGCATTTGTAACTGTCTCCACTGAAATTGCTGGAGGCTGAATTTTGTCTTTGCAGAGCCCCTTCCATTTGATGACTTTGGTGAAATTGCAGGCTATCGGGACATACAAAGTTTTTATCAATATGCCTTCAGGAGCCCCCACATTGTAGGACATCTGCACTGTGCCCTAACACAATAAAAGTGTTTTCAGTCGATGGATGCCTTTATCATGGAAGCGAAAGAGCAGAACAGGGAAAATTTTAGCATCACAGCTGGTGATTTAGGGCATGTCAAGTATGTTTGAGCTTTCCCGCTGTTCATCTTCAGACACTTAGAGCAGTGCTTTTCTTTTTGTTGTATTGGATTTTCTCTGTGAATATGCCTTGGATATTGCTAATATAAAAGAGTTGTCACGGTTTGTTGCCTAATATGTAAGTATAGACAAGAGCTGAGTGAAAACAGACCCAAGAGCTGCTTATTGGACACATAAGGCAGATTTGAGACAAGAAACCCATTTCAGCAGCCCCTGCTCACAGGAGCAGCTTGCCAAAACCCAGCTTTTAGGAAAAGCTCGGGAAACTGAGTGATTTAATAAGTGGCATTACCAAACCCTGAGGCTCATTACCAAACCCTGAGGCTCCTGACTCAACCAGAGCCCCAGTTAGAACAGGACTGAGAGAACATGCACAAACAGAAGCAATTTCTTGACCTTCAGAGGGAGAGGCAGATGATGCCTCTTCTGCCCTTGGGTTGTCCTCTGCCTCCTCTCTTCTCCCCCACACTCACTAATAGGCACCTTCAGGAGGTGGCAGTTCCTTTCTGGGCTCTCCATACAGATGCACAATTACCTGCTTCAGCATCTGTAGTTTTTCAGCTGCCAAGAGATCCAAAGCAGAAGGAAGCCCTGGTATTGGGGCAGAATGAGGATGTTAAACATCAGCCTTACATTAGGAATAAGTACCCAGTGAAAAAAAAAAAAAAACAAACAAAAAAACAAACCCAGACAGAAACTGCTCAGTGCACTTTCTGCACAGAAAAAAACTCCAATTATGATTGCTTTCTTTCAAAACGGGTGCTGTTTAAGATGCATAATGGAAATCTGTAGCTCCTGTACAGGTAAATTCAATGCCTGTTCACAGTGGGCAATGGTTATCTCCAGCAGGTATTAATTACAGTTGCCTGACAACACTCATTGAAGAATAGCAAATACATGTTTTTGCATTGCATTAACAAAAAAAAGCAAAATTAAATGTATGTGAGTGTCTGCTTTTTTTCCGGTCAGTGAAGACAATTTTTCACCCATGAAGCTGCTTTGCACTCAATAAAAACAAAATTTACTCATGTTGACCAAAGACAGCTGAAGTTCAGAGAACCAATTCCAGTCCCCATGACACTTCTTTGCAGGTTGCTGTTTAGCAGTGTTTGAGAAAAGAAAACTCGTGTCAGGAGAGAGCCTGTAAAATAGGAAAATATGTATTGCTTTTTGGAAGTAAAATAGCACAAGAATAGAAATTTCAAGCTGAGAAGCCAAGCTGGATGCATGTTGAATATTTTAGAAGTAGTCATTCAACTTTCTGCCTTTGGTAAAAGATACATTTATTTTTTTGAACAAAAGAAATCAATAAATTATACCAGGATAGATTCTTTTTTTTTTCTTTTTTTTTTTGTTACACAAGGGAAAGTTTAATCATTGGAGATGCAATTTCACTATTTTGCAGAGAAAACCTTTAAACTTCAGTGTGAAGGAGTCAAAGGTGAAGACAGGAAAATGGAAGGCAATTTTTACTAATAAGAATCGAGACAAATTAGTAAATGCAACTATGTTCTGCAGCAAGTCCTTCCCTCCTTGCCTGGGTCTTTAGCAGAAGGAGCTGTGAGAAGCCAGGCGGTAGCAGGAGCATGCACGGGATCTGACAGCAGTAATCCCCTGAAAACTCCGTGACTGTAGCTACAGGCAGAGCTGTGTATCCCCTCAGGCTCTACCATTGCTGCTACCAGCTTTACTAGGATAATGTCATGGTGTATGCAGCAACCCAGACTTCGCGCATAAATTTGGAGGAGGGTGGAGATGAGCAGGACGTGGTTCCAGTCCTAGGTTCTGCATTCCCTTCACACAGATGGAAACAGGGAAGGCAGCTATAGGCAGTGACTCTAACCCAGCCCAGCCTCTGCCGCCCTTGGGAAGGCAGAGCAATAAGATGGTGGCTGTATTTCCACCTGAAAGTGGGGCTGGCACTGTGCAGTGCTTCCACGGCACTCCTGCTCCACACACACCTTTTCTTCCATGACAGCTGGGTAACCTTCATGTGTCTTTGTGTGTGCTTCCAGGCGGCTGCTTGTGCTTTTCACTAAAATGAAAAGAACAAGGAGGTATTGAGCACTGCAGGTTGGTTTTCGGCCTTGGAGAGGCACAGAGTCACAATGGCGAAAGGTGACATAGGGAAACCAGTAAGATATGGAATAACTGCAAATAAAACTATTGCAGTAACAAAGATTTATTGTGATACTCCATCTCTCTTCCTTATTCTTCATTCTCAGCAATGTCTGTTTTCTGGCTATGAGGTTCCTCCAGGCAAGCTGTGTCAGAGCACTGCTGAGACGCACTGCTGCCCTCCTGCTCCCTCATTTGAGGTGCTTACACCCCTCCCTGTGTTCAGCATGCCAGCCACTGTGGTGCTTAGGCTTCACAGTTCCCCATCGGGGCAGCTGCATTTTTCTGGCCACCTTTGGGAAAGAAGGTCCTGCCACTCTGCTGATGTCTCTCTTGGGAACAGAGCTGCTCCAGAAAGTTGTGCTATGCTCTACAAGAGATGTGTCTGCCTTTCAGTTTTCCCCTGCAAATATTTCAAAGCAAATGTGTTTCAGCTAGTCCAGACTACTTTTCCCTGAGCGCAGTCAATGCATGCCTCCTTGGCATGTTCAGGTATGGGGCACAAGGTTATGGGGTAGCTAACAGCTTGCCCTTTGATAAGATACTTCAATGGGAAGATTATCAATAGGGACATTATCACCCCTGCCTGAAGATCTGGTAGAGTCTCCCAGGGGCTGCTGCACAGCAGGGCTATAAGGATCCTCTGAGGGTCATATAGGCTATAGGGTAGATGGCATATGGTAACTGAGAGCACAAGTGACCTGTTGCAACCATGACCCTGCAGCAGTGTGCTCCTGTAGATATCCTCCTGCTTCTCTCAGCTGGCTTCATCACTTAGAGAGTGTTCAGTGGGGCTAGGAAAACCCCTCACAGGAGCCCTGCACTGCATCATTAGAGCAGTGGAAGCAGGAAGCATTACCCATCCGTAGAGGGGAGCTCATGGCTAAGGCATGCTGTCCTCTCCATTGCCTTCACTGAACCTCCCATTTGTGGGAGCACAGTGGAAAGTTGGACCCACTGCAGCTCTCGGGGCATTTTCCCATGTCCCTCCAAAGCTCTGGAAATGAAAGTGGGAATTTAGATGAGGTCACCACCTGCTCCCCTCCAAAATATCAAACACTGAACCCCTCCCTGCCCCCTGCCCCAAATATTAGACTGACATTTTTTACAAGCAACATGAAAAGACTTCATGTCTCTTGCTGGGTTTATCACCTAACACTGGCAATGATGTCAAGGTAGCAATCTGGACTGTATACACCTTCACATGCCACTATCAAGTTTATGTCTGTAGCAAAAGCTGAAAGGAGGCTCTTTAACAGCCTTGACATTTACTGGCACCAGAAAAGCCCAGAATTAGACAGTTTCTGATAGCAACCACTCTCCATTGCAGCTTTGGTCCTTCTTTACCATCCTGCAGAAAGTTAGAAATTTGCTATGCAAAAAATTGTCAGTCACTATATTAAATAAAACTACATTCATAGTCTAAATTAGGGTTTCCCAGTATTACTACTACTGCTGCTAAAGTGGCTGCTTTACAAAAGAAAGGGGCACAGCAGGTGTTCCCCTACAACAGCAGTAGCAGCAGCAATTATTAGTAGTGAACAAGACATACAATACAATACTGGGCTTTAGAAGGCCTCGTCTGTGGTAAAATCACAGCCGTGACAAGGAACGAAGTTACAACATAGTTATCCCCTGACCCAAATACAATATGGTCCTATTTTGTAGTGTTGATGGGTCCATAACTACGTTCCACGGCAAGGCTTAAAGGTTAAGGTTGCCAGCTGCACTCTACAATGAAACTGTGTTGTAAGTGGGTCCCATGACACAATTGTATTTTCTAGTACAAAAAAAACGTAAATAGGCTAGATGCTATAGATCTCTCTCTTTTTCTCCATCTTCCTTTTGTATGCATACACATTTTGCCCTAAGGATATCTCTAGAGAGCAGTGCTTCTCCATTTACTGTAATAGGAACTGCTTTGATATGATGACAGGGTCATTGTCTATCAAAATCAGGAGATCAAAAGAATCACAGTTAACTAGTAACAAGTCATCAAAACACTTTATGACAAAATTTGAAAAAGCCAGGCCCTTCTTCTCCTTAAGCAATGACAAAGCAAACATTTTTTCATTGTCTTTTCTAGGAATTTAATTGCTATTTTGCAGCTTACTCAAGCACCTTCATCAACCTGATACTTCAGCTCTGGGCAAGTAGAGAAAACATTTCCAGTTTTATCAAGGAACAGCTGAAAATCATTAAAAAAAAGAGGTAGTCTGACCTTTATAATGGCTGTCAGTACTTTACCAGATACCTTTCATCTCTCCGACACTTACATGCCAAGTACTGGCTGAAAGACAAGAGGCAGGAAAAGAGGGTTGGAGCTATCCTGGTAGTGGCAGATTTCTAGGGATCTGAACACTGTTGGTCTGATTAAATAACAGAGATATGGGCCAGCTGCAACCTCACTCTTCTGCATCAATACACCTCTTTCACTTGATGGTGTTATGTGCCTCATAAATGGTAGATTTAAGAAACACGGTACGAGAAGCAAATGCTAGAAATCAGAAGGCTAAGGAAATTCATTTAAAAGGTTCTGATTCAGAGTCTGCACTTCAGTATCTTCCAGATTTCTTTGGCATCTTTTTTTAGGGCATACAGCGCCAGTTTTCATCGTTATGCCAGTGACGCCTCACCAAGGTCTACCTGCTCCTTTGGCTAGTCATGACAAGAGGTCTCAACTTTGCAATCATGCCAGCTGAGGTGCAAATGTGGATGTCACTGGATTTCTCACAAACCTTAGCTGAAACATTTAAAATTGGCTGCCTCCTAATTTATTCAAATCTGCTTTGGATTTTAAAGACGGGTTTTTATCCCCCTTCCTGGGCACTAATCTGATCATCCCTTCCACAGTTAGTATCTTTAATGCTAAATGATGTTCCAGGCTTGTAGGGAAAACAGTTTGTCACCTTAGGCACCTGGTGTTTCATAACATGGTGTTAGAAAGCGTTGCTGAAGAACACACACAACCCAACAGCAGTGAAGGATCTCAACACAAATTTTGCCCCTGCTACTTTTACATTGCCACCTAGAAGTAATAGTGGGCCAGGGCATTGCTTAATCCAGCCAAATAGAAAAGTGGTGCTCCATATTTTCGTGGCTTTGAGAAACAATTAAATCTACCTGTCTATTTCCATAAAAATATCTGAAGGGTTTTGTGACTGCTCCAGGTTTCATACCTATTGCATTTCCCCAGGTCCAACATGGGATAATCTTCACATTCCTCGAGGCACAAAGAGCAAAGCAAATGCAGAACTCCTGCAGTTCTGCAACAGCAGACAAAATGAATGTGAAGCCAGGGGAAGGTGGAGGGAAAGGAGGTGAGGCACTGAGGCAAGCAAGCTATAAGGAAAAGAGTTTCTTGTTATTGTCATAAGGCAATGATAGAGAGCCCCAAAGTGGGTGAGATGTGTCTCGCTGTTTCTTTTTATGCTGCTAACAGCTACACATGGGGGGATTGCTTTGACCCAGTGTCAGCGTGCGACCTGGAGCAGAGGCAGCAAAGGCATCCATGCAAGTGAGGCTCAATTCTCTCTTATTTTGTTAGTTTTCAATGCCAAGGTGTGCTTTAAAGTATGGCACAGCAAAAGGTCTGCATCAGCTAGAGGTCTGTCTTTACATCTGGTAAAGCTGTTAAATGTTGTGGTGTTAAAGGAATTAGATAAACCTTGGATAAATAGGTGGAAATACTTCAAATTATTAAAACACATGTTACCTTTAGGTATGCTTCAAAGTATTCTCCTAAATGGCACCTTTCAGGTATCCATTGCACGGCAGTACTGTGGAAACCATGATATCAGAGGCATAATTAAATTCAGGCTGAGATTCACAGGCAAACAGACTGCTTACAAAAGTGGATGTAGAAGTCGATGAAACCAATGAAAATTGGCCAGTGGATTAGTTACATCCCTAAGGTATTTGCCCTCTCTCCCACAATATTTTCAACCCTCAGGCAAAACCATCCAGTTCATTCATGAATCAGCTCCTGAACTGACACTGGTTTCAGCATGGTTTATTAAGGAAAAACAAAATCTGAATTAGTTCACATTAGTGTGCCAGGCTGAAAACTGGCAAGTCAGGAGCATATTTGTGAGTAGATCATTCTGAGTTGGCCATCCATCTGTCTGAAAGATGGGTCAAACAGCTGAAGCCAGTAACAGCTTTAGCATCCTGATTTTAATTCACTGCCACAAGTCTATCAGCCCTCCCAGGCACACAAGAGGTTCCCTCTTCCCTTTCTGCAGGCCCAGCTCTGCCGTTACAGCACTACTCATATTTTTAAACGCACTTTACAGGAACTGTCCTAACCTTATTTAAAAAAGGAAGTGGGGGTGGGGGAGGGGGGTGCGGAGAAAGAAAGAAAAAAAAACTCACAGGGAACTTCCCAGGGCAGTTATTTGTTTTAAACCATGTATGAAGTGTGAGAATATTCCTGTAAGTTCTTTTCAATTATATACTCTTTCTAGTATTTTTCTTAAAGAAGTCACACATAGAATAAATATACTGCACATAATTTACAAAGTTTTAAAATTAATATTATACCATAAAGAACTGTGTTTTAATTACATGGCTAATTAGCCACATACTTTATGCCTTACTGGTGAAGTACAGTCACTGCCTATGCTACCATACTTTTGTTACAATTCAAAGACTTGAGGCACATCTCAGAAAAATTAAGAAAAAGTAGATATATATACCTGAATTTAAGCGTATGGACTGCCTAAAAAGGGTGAACAGCAGACAGTTCACCGGACTGAATGTGTTGTTAATCCCATCAATGTTTTGCAACCCATATAAATTCAAAAAAGCAGACACCCACCACAGCTGATCTTTGTTTTGCAGTGGACTGCTGGAGCTTCTTCTGAACAAATGGGAAGAAACAGCAACAGAAAAGGCTCAAGCGTGTGGCTTCCTCATCTCACTAAATTTACAAGAAATATTTCACATTCATTTGAGAGAGGCTTGGAGGTCTCCTCATGTATTCAGACTCAAAGCAATGTCAAATGCAATCAACTTTCACATATTTGAAAGTGAACTTTTTCAGAGTAGTCACAATCTGTTAGTGAGTGGACCAGAACTAGGGTGGGCTCATTTGGGGTTTCCATTTTTGGAATGACTTCTCCAGCAATTAGTAAATTGCTAAGCATAGCCCTCCCTAGCCATTTAGGTAATTTAATATTATTAAATGTTTCTAAAATAAGAAATGGGTTATAAAGTGTATCATTTAACTTAAGAGTAATTTGTTCCATTATTTAAATTTCCCCAAAGGATTTTATCATGGTACAGCCTTACAGCATATGTACAATGCTACTGTGCCCATAACACTTGGGTCTTTAATTCCAGAAGACGCCACCATAATAATTTGCCTTAGTTTTAATCTTTTCTAGCTCATGCATTTATTTTCTTCTTATAACCATAGTCAGCTACGGTACCCAGCACAGGTCCAGGTCAACATTTTTTTCATACCTACATAAAGGTTCTTTCTGTGTGGAGTAGCCCAGATTGTGTAGAAGAATGTGCTTGAGACATGTCTGTGTGAGCACAGAAGTGTACAAGCACAGATGGCTCCTTTTTCAGAACGTCCTTCTGTATGAAAGCAATCATGATGAGAAGTGTTATTTGAAGGTGTATTGGTGGAGTATCATACACAGGAATGCCTTGCTCTGAAGACCATAACTAATCTCCTACCTTAGTTGTCTGTCACATTTTCAGGTCAAAGTCTTGATCCCACTTTATCCCTGCTAGCCTCAATCCTTACTGTTCTGCTTTTTTAATTCCCTATGCTCCTTCTCCTTTCATGCCCTATATCAATGGGATAAACTTATTAAAACTACCATCACACCCTGCTTTTTGGCTTGGCTATCCTCAGATATGCTGTGGAAAAATAGAACCTCTGGCAGAATAATTAATAGTTATTCATGAATAATTTGCTCCCATGTTTGAATCATACTCTTAAATTGTTTTTAACATGTTTTTAACAGTATGATTCTTTACCTAGACATAACACTACGGACTGGTGTCCTGTCAGATGCCACAAACTTGCTTGTATCAGACATAGTGCCCCAGAGGGCCTCTTGGCACCAAAAAACTCACTGTGCCAAGAGTGATTACAACTTCTGGCTGAGTCAGTTGTGAATAGGTGGCAGAGGCTGCCACGGGGCTGAAAAAACATTAATTGGAAAAGCAAAATTAAGGTCCTCCACCCTCATAGAGATTTAAAGTATCCTGTGGCATTTTGCATATGGGTAAGTTACCCCACATGACCCGGCAAAATTGCCCGAGTAACCTCTCTGACCAATACCTCCTATTTGGGGTTTCCTTTGGAAATGCTTTTTGCAGGGCTGGCTCATGTCTAGGTGGTCTAGCTTACTTATTTGGTGGGACCAAAGTTGTAACTATGTAGTTGAGCATTAATTCTCCCTTTGAAGTGGCAGCCCATTCCCTCCCTATCCGCCCTGGACACGTGTTACTTGAAATGAAAAACTCAGAACAAATACTTTTAAGATACAAAACACTGCCTGTAATATTTTTTTTTCCTCTAAGAGACACCTATAAGAGCAAAATCGTGCTGTTTTGTAGCCCCCCATTGCTACCCAGAAGAACGGAATCCCCTAAGGGCACATTCACTCCAAGTGTTTCTCTCCCCAGTGCACACACTCACCACTGCAGCATTGCATGTTTTACAGCTGCCTACAATACCTCAAGTCCTGGTGTGTGCCCAAGGAATTACATGGAGTTGCTACAGCTTTAACAAATGCCAGCAGGCAACTAAAATACTCCATTCCCAGCAAGAGCTGAGTACTTTCCACCGTGTTTATTTTTCTGAAAACTGATCCTTGTTCCATCAAGTTTACCCCAGCGGTGGGTAGAGCCATCACAATGAAATTTTGTTTGCCAGAGGTATTTGCTCATCCAAAGCAGCAACTATTTCTACCCACTCTTTCTGCCTGGGGTTTCTCCTTTTCTTCCTGCTTTATTTTTTGTCCTTTCGTCTCTCTCTATCTCCCTGCAGGGTTATGTTGTAAAGTCAATAATATCCGCCTGCAGTGGGTGGAGGGGTCCCAGCACAGGGTCTGGACCTGACCATTCTGATGGGGAAGAATGGCCATACTGCAGGAGAACTGTGCTGGCAACAGGATTTAATGAGTCTGTGTTTAATGTATCTCTTTGGTTTTATGGTAAGATACCTGAACAAATACAAATCTCAAAGATATAAAGAGTGCCATCGATTTTGACCAAGACTATTAAAGTTTGGCATGTTCTTCAGAAATCTGCTTGTGTGCAGGGTGACATAAGAGTAGCTGTGAGTATGTGTTCATGCCTTGGAAATGTTTTGTCAAGTGAAAATAAATGTTGCATCTGTGAAGTGAAATTCCAGAGCTGTGTCCCCCCTTCTTTACTCCATATCATAACCATTTCAAAAGACCAAGACTAATGACTTCTTAATCACTTTAAAAAATGCATTTTTACTATGAATACCATTAACTCTGCCAGATATTCGTGTACTACCCATATCAACATTTTGACTTACCACAGAGAGGTTTTGGTTATATAAATTATTATTTCCGTTTTCCAGAGATGTCTTCTTGCTTTTCTTTGCAATCTGGAGGCTTAGGAGTGGACTTATAAAATGCAGGTTTTTCACATGTTCACAAGCCACTAGGTTGCTCCAGGTTTGATAAAATCATTGTAATTTTGGCCCTCTGAATAAGGCTGAGGTTCTTTGCTACTCTTAATTATAGAATCATAAAATCATAGAATCATTTAGGTTGGAAAAAACTTTTGAGATTATCAAGTCCAACCATTAACCCAGGACTGCGAAGTCCATTACTAAACCATGTCCATAAGCACTGCATCTACACAGTTTTTAAACACCAGGAATGGGGATTCCACCACCTCCCCGGGCAGCCTGTTCCAATGCTTCACCACCCTTCCAGTGAAAATATTTTTCCTTACACCCGATCTAAAACCCCCCTGGTGCAGCTTGGGGCCGTTTCCTCTCGCCCTGTCACTTGTTCTCCGGGAGCAGCGCCCGACCCCCGCTGCCCGCAGCCCCTGCCAGGCAGCTGTAGGGAGCGACCAGGCCCCCCCTGAGCCCCCTCCTGCCCAGGCTGCCCCCCCCAGCCCCCCAGCCGCCCCCCCAGGCCTGGTGCCCCAGCCCCTGCCCCAGCCCCCTGCCCGTCCCTGGACACGCTCCAGCCCCTCCGCGTCCCTCCTGCAGCGAGGGGCCCAGCCCTGAGCCCAGGGCCCGAGGGGCGGCCGCACCAGTGCTCGTTATAGAGATGATTTTGAAACATCTTACTCTTCCTTTCAAGTTTGGCAATATTGTTAATTTCATAATTTTGTGGTTTGTTTGGTTTTGTAATTTGTTGCATTATTTTTTTCTGAAGGTGTCACTATTTCACTTTTTTTTTTTTTAAATAAACCAAGAAGTCTGCATTTACCCAGGCAATATGGGTTGAAATGTGTTGAGAGTCCTTGATTTTACTCATGCTGTACCTTTAGATTTTGTGTATTTCTGTAAGCAGCTACTTTTCCAACTGATTAGTGATGAAGTAATTCCTTTCACTTTTTATACAGCAGATATCCTGTGGTATCTTGTAGTTTTGTATTCCTGCTAGCACAATTACAGGAACTGTTAACATAATAGTACAACCTCTGTATACCAAAAATAAACTCTAAAGGGTTTTAGTGGGCCCTGGGTAAGAGATATTGCTAGAAAACTCTTTTGTGTGGTACAGCCCTCTGGTCACTACCTATTACTGGTCTTCCAAGTGGGCAACGATGAAGTCCAAATGACAAGTCTGAGGGCAATCAAGAGAGACCTCCGGGCCTTGTGCTGACTGGTTGAGGGGTCAGGAGCACAAGCAGTGCTTTCTTCTATCCTGCCCGTTGCAGGGAACGATGGGGCATGTAATCGGCAGGTCACACAGGTCAATACCTGGCTGTGGGCCTGGTATCAACAACTAAATTTTGGGGGGTTTGGTGATGGGTCAGTTTACACGGCATCAGGTCTGCTGGCAACAGATGTGGTTCATCTGTATCAAAGGGAGAAAAGGACTCTAGGCCAGGAGTTGGCAGGGCTTATCAAGAGAGCTTTAAACTAGATTTGAAGGGGAAAGGGAATAAACCCAAGCTCATTAGTGACAAGCCTGTCAGAAGCATGGAGTTGGAGGTGAGACTGATGGCACAGCTGAAGTGCATATATGCCAATGCCAGATGCATGAGCAAAAAACAGGAGAGGCTGGAAGCCACTGTGCAGCAGGAAGACCGTGACATAATCACCATCATAGAAACATGGTGGGATAACTCATATGATTGGAGTGCTGTAATGCATGGCTAAAAACCCTTCAGAAGGGATAGGCAAGGAAGGAGAGGCAGTTGGGTAGCTCTGTATGTCAGGGAGTGTTTGGACTGCCTAGAGCTGAATGATGGTGATGGTAGAGTTGAGTGTTTATGGGTGAGAATCAGGGAGAGGTCAAAAAAGGCAGATACCCTGGTGGGAGTCTGTTATAGGCCACCCAACCAGGATGAAGAGACAGATGAAACACAGGCAGCTGGGAGAAGTCTCAAGATCGCTAGCCCTTGTTCTCATGGGGGACCTTACCCTACCAGATGTCTGCTGGAGATACAATGCAGCAGAGAGAAAACAGCCTAGGAGGTTCCTGGAGTGTATGGAAGAGACCTTCCTGACCCAGCTGGTCACTGCGCCAGCCAGGGGAGATGTCCTTCTGGACCTGCAGCTTACAAACAGGGAAGGACTGGCGGGCAAGTGGTGGCTGGAGGACATCTTGGGCATAGTGATCATGAGATGCTAGAGTTCTCAGTTCTTGGAGAAGTAAGGAGGGGGGTCAGCAGAACCACTGCCCTGGACTTCCACAGGGCTGACTTTGGCCTGGTTGACAGAGTCCCTTGGGAGATGGTTCTGAAGGGCCAAGGCTCCACGAAGGCTAGACATCCTTCAAGAAAGTAGCCATAAAGGCATGGGAGCAGGCCATCCCCATGTGCCGAAGGGCGAGCCAGTGGGGGAGAAGACCAGCCTGGCTGAGCAGACAGCTTGGTTGGATCTCAGGGAAACAGGAGGGTTTATCACCTCTGGAAGGAGGGGAGGCAACTCTGGAGGACTATAAGGGCATCACAAGGTTATGCAGGGTGAAGGTTAGAGAAGCAAAAGCACAGCTACAACTCGGGCTGGGCACTGCCATAAAAGAAAACAAAAAATGTGTTTATAAATACATTAAAAACAAAAGGAGGGCCAAGGAGAATCTGCATCCTTTATTGGATGCAGCTTTGTTTGGGTCAGACTCTAATAGCAAGACCAGCTTCCCTCTGGGTGCTGGAAGACAGGGACAAGGAGTGGCATGAAGTCCCCACAGCCCAGGAGGAAACGGTCAGTGACCCACTGCTCCACCTGTGCACACACAAGTCTATGGGGCTGGATGGGATCCACGCGAGGGCACTGAGGGAGCTGGCAGAGGAGCTCCCGGGCCACTCTCCATCGCTGATCATCAGCCCTGGCTCACCGGGGAGGTCCCAGCAGGGTGGGGGCCGAGGCCCCCGGTAGGAGGCCCGAGGAGGCCGAGTGCCGGGCCCTGCCCCTGGGTCACAGCAGCCCCAGGCAGCGCTGCAGGCCTGGGCCAGGGGGCTGGGAAGGGCCGGGGGAAAAGGGCCTGGGGGGGCTGGGCAGCAGCCGGCTGGGCGTGAGCCCCCGGCGTGCCCAGGTGGCCAAGGCGGCCAGCAGCGCCCCGGCCGGTGTCAGCAGCAGCGTGGCCAGCAGGGCCAGGCAGTGCCCGTCCCCCTGCGCGGGGCACTGGTGCGGCCGCCCCTCGGGCCCTGGGCTCAGGGCTGGGCCCCTCGCTGCAGGAGGGACGCGGAGGGGCTGGAGCGTGTCCAGGGACGGGCAGGGGGCTGGGGCAGGGGCTGGGGCACCAGGCCTGGGGGGGCGGCTGGGGGGCTGGGGGGGGCAGCCTGGGCAGGAGGGGGCTCAGGGGGGGCCTGGTCGCTCCCTACAGCTGCCTGGCAGGGGCTGCGGGCAGCGGGGGTCGGGCGCTGCTCCCGGAGAACAAGCGACAGGGCGAGAGGAAACGGCCCCAAGCTGCACGGGGGGGTTAGCTCGGGTAGCGGGGAAACGTCTTCCCTGCAGGGGTGGTCAGGCCCTGGAGCAGGCTGCCCGGGGAGGTGCTGGGGTCACCGTCCCTGGGGGTGTTTGAAAAATGCACAGATGTGGATGGCACTTAGGGACATGGTTCAGTGGTGGGCTTGGCAGTCCTAGGTTAGTGGTTGGACTTGATGATCTCAAAGGTCTTTTTCAACCTCCATGATTCTATCTATGATTCTATTTTTCTATTATTCTAGCATTATAGAGCTTTTTACTGAGAGCAACAACACAGAATTGACTTTATATTATTGATTCTACTTACAGTGCATGGAGCTATTTTCTCTCAGCACTCATAGGCAGAGCTCATACCCGTAGTGTGCACAGAGCATGCTTCAGCAGAAGTGCTGGCAGGACCCGGCTCATCTGCCCAGCTGTTTGTCATGAACATAAAAGCAACTGTGCACAGTTAGACAAAGTGGCCAGTACAATTCAGCAAAGGCCAACAGACAGCAAAGTCACAACAAGGCAAGCAGATGGCAATATCTTGTTTTCTCATAAAACCTGTAGGACTGTAATAGCTTCAGACGATGCACTCTGCAAGTTGACTGAAATCAGCTCAAAGGATGTTAGGAAGGAAGCCACGCACACACACATGGAAATAGATAGGAGTGCATGCTCACATTCTATGAGAGCATGACTTTTGTGTGTTTAGGGAACCAGGTAAGAAATAAATCTAAACCTAATCTTATCTCTTTGTGTCTCTCTCTTGCCCAGTGTCTACTCAACTGGGTGGCCAAATTGTCTTTTTTGTTGCTTGAGGTGCATCAGTTCAACAACTGATGAACAGGAGCAGAAGTAAAAGTCATCATTCTAAAAAATTAGCGAAGCCTCCTCTTTTTTCTTTGATGAGGCTTTTCTTAAGGAAATCTCTTCGGATGCCATTCTGTGGCTCCTTGGTTTCACTTGCACACTAATTGCTCATTAAAAAGCCAGTATATGCCATCTGCCTCACCGTGTTTCCTTACTGGCAGAGGCAAAAAAAATGGACAAAGTGGACTTCAGATGGGGTGCAGCTAAAATAACCAGTGGGGAAGATGCCTCCTCGCTTTTCTTGGTGGCCTAGATAGGTGGCAGACATAATTTTGCACCTCCATAAGAGCATGATAGGAAGGGAAGAGAAAGATCTGCCAGAACATCAAAGGCAAAATGTGCACAAGAAGGGCTGGGAGGACTTAGAAGGACAAGAAAGAAGAGTGGGTTGAGGTTTGGAAGAAACAAGAGGCCCCTTGAAAACTGAAGTTTGACTCATACGTGGGAAGAATCCTAAAGGATCTGACACCTCCACTGCAGACCTCACATCAATTTTAATCTCTTTAGGTGATTTCCATTTTTGTAGAATTAACTTCTTTCCAATTAGACTTGCCCTTAAATTAAAATGCCCTTGATCTTTGCTAATATTTGTAATGGAATCAAAATCCCCAAAGATAAAGATATTGGGATTCAAAGGCAAAACTATGCTCATTTTTGTATTTACTTTTCTATTACTTTTCTTCAGAATTAATACTCTCCTCAGCCTGGAGTTGCCCTTGGAAGTCCGCAAGGACCAGCTACAAAACTGTCTTCCCACTCTCCCGGTCTCCCCACGCATCCCTGGGCTGGGGAGGCAGCAACCTTCTCTTCATCAGAGAGGCACGTTTCTGGTGCAGAGTCAGAATAATCTTGTTTCTGAAGTTTCAGAGAGAAATTAAAATAGTATCTTCTTCCCATAAACCTAGAGCTTAAAGAGGAAAGGAAATCTTGTTCGCGTTTCCACTGTGACTTTTGAAAACTCATTTTGCCCTGTCTTCAAGCCTAAAGAGCTGGACAGACAGTCAGACACAATAGTGGTGAAGACCACATTGCGCTGGTACTTTAGGCAGGACTGCTAAGTCTGGACTATCCAAAAGAGTTCTACTTTCCTACCACAAAGCACTTTTTCCATCCAAGGCATCTTCATTTCAGGAGTCATTTTCAAGTGTTTTCTGGTTCCTACTTGTAAAATGCAATTTATGTTCAAAACTCTGTTGATATATTTCATAAAGATTTGCTTCCACAAATCTTTTATCTCAAAGTCCCCAGTTTATTACTAATATCACTACTTCTTATGTCATAAGCTGGGTGAAATACTTAATTAGAGGATGGCCATGTATTGGTATAGTGAGGAGAGAAGGAATGGGTCACGGGAGGCTGGAAATGTCCAGCTATTCGATGAGCTGAAATGGTCCGTAACGCATTTTAGGCTGCGGTCAAAATGAAAGAACGCACAAAACACCAGACTGAATGGCCAATCTCTTTTTTATGCCAAACTCATCCAGAAGTTGCATACCAGACCATCCCGAACACCCTTCTAATCCAAATCATTTGTACATCAGTCTTGAAACACTGCCGTGATGATGGGAACTCAAGGCTTGCATAGAAACTTGTCAGGTCATGTTTCCATATATTGCCAGCTCGGAGAATGGGTAATATGGCAGCACCCTTTAATTTCTCATGTGTAGGTAACTACTTTCTGCTGCTTGGCTGTCAAAGCAAGAGTAGCAGGAGACAGGAGTTTGCATGTTCAGGTTGTTGTTGTGCCTGCTGCCACCCAGGAAGATGATCTGAAAAACCATGGCAAAACCTTGATGGTGGCAGCAGCTGGATCAAGCTCAAGGGAAAAAGGAAAAAAATCAAGAAAGGAGCTGGCATGAAAATGCCGTTCTCCTTGGACATGAAGCCCCAGTATATCATGATAATTTTATACACAACTGCACACCCTGAGACAGCAAGGTCATGCGTCCTTTCCTTGAAGCATTTTTCCATTCTCGTTTGTCTGAGGCCATGAGAGACCTGGCAATGCCTCATTACCCATCTGCCCATTGAACTAGCTAGTGAGCAGGTATGTGGTCAAAACACGCCCAAAATGTCCAGGGGTTGTTAATCTCTGTAAAATTGTCCATTTGAACAGAGGTGGTAAGAGCAACTTGCAGCCTGCTCCTGCCATCTGGTCGTATGAAATGTTCTAGGTTGTGCGTATCACCCCATCATTTAGCTGATGTTCAGCTGGAAGACGTGCAACCTCCTCCAGCTCCTGGTAGGATTCAAGGCATCATTTCCAGAGCCCAGCCTCCTTTTCCACCCAGTCCTGTCCCTCTCCTCTTACGAGTAAGGAAACAGATACAGGGACTTGACTCTTACCACCACACCCCATAGATAAGGATGTCCAGTGTTTAACCTAATTGTACTCACTCACAGACACCGCAGGGGCTGGGGCAAGGCTGCGTTGTGCATGGCACCATGCATGATGCAATGACCCCTGAAGGCAAGATCAAGGACAGTGTGGAAAGGTGACTTGTTGCTTCTCTGCCATTGCATTGGCAATTGCCATTAATTCTGTGCCCTTTCACCCCTGTGTAGTGGCCATATTCACCAGGGACCCGCTTTAATGAGTAGCACTTAATACATACACAGGCTTCTGTCACTCCCTCCTGCCCACCTGCTTCTTGTTCCTGTTTTTCAGTAAGCAGCCCCTGGTGTGTCAGAGGAGCTTTCTCAGAGAGCTGCACACCAGAGAAGGAAAGGTGATGTGCTTTATGTCTCGGGCAGCTTTTCCATGCCCAGGGCATTCCCACAAATTAGAGGAGTTTTAGGACTCTAACAAAAGTCAGATAAAGGGAAAGGACGAAGGGGTGTAATGAATAAAACTGTCATTAGGGATAACATAAGCAGTTTCTTCATGTTATCTGAGGTTATTCAGACTGACAAGTAAGCAATGCTGTTGTCAAGCACTTTAACAAAAAAGGATGCCATCTGTGTGCAATGCACCAGAGCCACAGATGTGCCATCTTTAAATGAACTAAAGCATAAAAGAAAGCTCCTGGCCAACTCAGTGTATAAAATCATTGAGTTTGCTTTATCAATTAGCATGGTGAGAAGCATTCCCTTCTCCCTCCTCCTACCCCAATTAAAAATGCTTTTTTTCTTTGGACCGTTGCCCTCTAAATGCTTTTGCACTAATTCAAGTAAAAATTCCATCAATTTGGAATTTTACCATAGAAAACACAGCCAGTTCTTCTATTACTTTTTCTCCTGCTTGCTGCTTCGATGATTTAAAGCATCTCTCACTTCCAACAGCCACTCAAGGACTGCCTCCCGCACTCATAAAGTCCTCAGAGGGAGGGCACATGGGATTCTTTTGACACTTCTGGCAGTTGCTGTATTGGAAAGAGATGAGAAAACCTTTGACAAGAAAAAGGATCCACTTTTAAATTTGTTTGCATCCCTTCTGAAAGGCAGTGATTCAATGATCATGGCTCCTGCAGCTCACGAGGGAAAATGATCAGCCCATCAGCAATATTTGGTTCTGAGCAGAAGCTCTTCTCACAGGGACCGTCAGGGCATTGCACATCCTCCTGGGACAGACCCACACAGCATTTGGTAGCTGACATCCACTCCAAGACCCTTACCACACACACGAGGTAGCTACTCCAGGTCTGGGATTTTTGCACTACAGTAAGAAAATAACATGCATTTATGGAGGGGGGGAGAGGAGAAGGAAAGGGGGAAATCACCCAATGAGTGCTAGTAAACCTAAGGTTAGAGGCTATCCTAGACATATGCAGGACAGTTAAAATTTAGGAAGGAATAAGAAAGCAAATACAAAATCCTACTTGTAAATTTTCAAAGCAGAGCTTAAGAGGGCTGGGTTTACAATTCTTCAGTTTTCCTGATGTCTCTGCAGACCTGAGCCTTAGCTTCATGCTCATTTTCTGTATTAAAATGAATGGCAGTGCATGAGAGGAGAAAACCCACACACCATAACGAAGCACGCAATATACATGAACTTAGGACAGTAGTTATGTACTGCTGTGTAACTGAACACTCCTTTTAAAAGCAGCTTTTACGTTACAAAATCAGCAACAAAACATCTCCGGGTTCTGTTGACCTCCATGCTTGAGTCTGAATATCCAAGATGTATGTCACCTCTTCTGGAGCTTTGATCTCGTGTTAGAAAGTAAAATATAATTACTACCATGTTGTTCAACTCAGTTGATAGAGGATCTGATATTTTAGGAAAGCTTTTGAGATGCCTAAGTTGAGAACAGAAGGGTGCTGTATTCCTGATTAAAAGGAGTGAGAGGTGTAGTTTGATCAGCACGATGCTCCAGCTGAAAATAAAGACCTAAAGACAAAGAAGCTAATAGCTAATGAAAGAAGTGCTTGCACATGAAATGAAAAGTGAGTGATTTGGCTGAATGTCCCCCTGACAGGGACAATTTAATTACATTTTCTCACAGTGACATCGCCATTTGCAGGACTGGGTCTGTCAGTTCCTAATTTAAATCATGATTTTTGAGGTTGAAAATGTTGGCCTATGCTAAAACACAACAGGCACAGACGTGGTATATCACATGAAGTGCCAGTCAAGAGATACATGTGTTATTTTTTTCTAACAAGTGAAAAATACTTTAATCCTTTGAAAAATGATTGAACTTTATACAAAATGCAGTATTGCCAATTTTCAGTGCTCAAAAAAATGCCATGCTATACTCTCCCCTGCCAAATTCAAGGTGTTAAGTTATATTATTTAAATATATACACTTAGATATACACACGGACTTATAAACATACACACATACTTGTATGTATATACATATACATGTACATGTGTACATATGTACGCATACATATATACACACACACATATAAAGGGAGCTCCTCATTTCTGCTCTTCATTTATAAAGATATTATTATGTACCTGCTTCTCAAGGGAAGGTGGTTTTTTCTTCAGTGACTAGTCCAGGTAAATTTCTTTTTTTTTTTCTTTGTTTTTCAGTCTTTGCCTTTTTTTTTTTGTTTGGGGGATTTTTTTTGTTTGTTTGCTTGTTATTGCTGGGTGTTTTAACACAGTTTGAAATTTACAAACTTTGAAAAATTGTTCTAGACATCACATTCATAAGGACCTGAGTGCTGAAAATGGAAGTTTAATGCAATATGGTCTTAGTAGGTCATTGGGTTTGCTTAAAAAAGGAATAAACACTTCAGTTCAGAGGGATGGGAAATAATTCCATTACCTTTCACAATTATTTTCAAGACTGGGCGTTAAAGCACAATGCAAAGAAATTTGTTAAAAGTAAAACATTTTATTCTGATAATGCCACCAAGAGATTTTCAACAAAGTAAAAAAAAATATTTTCCAGGTTCCTTCTAAAGTAAGCGTCCAATGAAAACCTCTGTTACCCAGAAGGTGTCTGTGACCAGGTCCATCATGTGTAGCTGTTACAGGGCAGGTAGTTGTTGCTTCAGACACTGAGACCATAGGCTGGATGGAGACTGACAGTGCGATGGGGCAGCTCTGTTTGGGCATGGTCTCACCCTGTCCACAGGTTGTATGCATCTGGTAAAAATATTGCATATCACCCATAGAGATACAGATAAATCTTACTGTTAACATGACATTCTGTGAGGAAGGACTGTGTAAATTAAAGACATGTTGATTTTTTTGTGTAGTGGACAGGTGCCCAGGTTAGAATAAATGGGCTGCCAGTGACAATCTTACTGTGGCCACTGAGTTCAGTGCAAGCCTGCTCTGATGGTGCTGATGGTGCACCTCGAGGTAAAGGCTACCCCAATTTAAAAGTCATCCCCTGGATCTCCTGCATCAGTCCTTGGTGTTACATGGCAGAATTTCTAAATTATGAATGACTTAAGACTCTTGGAGCAACCATAAATTTGGCTAGTATGTCTGTTCTGTGGACTTCTGTTGGTACTAAACCAACAGAGAACAGTACAGGCAGCCAGCGCTCATATGTGCTAACATCTGTTTTAACCTCAGTTTTAATGTTTGATGTAATTATTTAAAATGATTCAATATGAAATGAAATGAGATGGTGCTTTCTTTAACGTTCCTTCTAACAGATAAGGACATTTCATTTTTTTCACTTATAACTGGTGGGAAAATTTTGATTGAAATGAAGTTCCAATGAACTCGTGGCAAAATATTAAAGCTTTAAGTAATTATTTTCTCCTGCCTTCGGACAAGCTGCTTTCATTGCACAAGAGTGACTAAAAGAACCCGAGTTTCTTTTTCCCTCAAATAATCATCCTTACATATGCTCTGAAATGATCACTTTCTTTTAATTCAAGACAAAAAAAGGCATATTCATCTTTTAAGCAATGATAGAGACACCATTAAAACATAAATTTCAGCAAGCACCTGGAGCTTTTATTTGTTCTAATCTACATGACATAATTTCCCTCATTTCATAACAATGTATTCAGTTTGAATGGGGTTTTAGGTGCTGTATGTGTTGCAAAAGATAATGAACTAAACCAACCTGAAGCTGCATGCAAGGATCATGTGAAAATAAATACCATAGTAGTGAAACCTGCTGCAGAACTTGGCAGTTTATTTACCCATCTACAGTTATATTTATGCCATGATAGGCATAAAGAGAAATTACTTATCAAGGTTATGATTGCAGTTGCCTGGCACAGGAAAAGCAAAACAAGGAGTACATTTTAATGTTTTCAACAAGAAAAAGATGTAATTCTTTTGTATACCTCTGAGTATGGTTGTTTTTTCTTCCCAGCTTCTTTTACATCTTCATGTTGCAATTGTGATGTGAGTGACGTAGTGCTAGGCTTTTAGGAACTAAAGACCCATTAAACAATCAGTAAAGAACCATACAGGGTAAAAAGAAAATAATCATGGTCTGAGGCAACACAGACCGAACTGGATAGACCAAATCCTGCAATCCACCGCAGTTCACCCATTTTAAGATCTACTGACATCTTCCCACTAGAAGGTACCAAGAAACAAATTGCTGGTAGTGAGACTTCATTCAGCAGCAGTGGGAAAACCACAGCCTCATTACCAGTGCTGGTGCAATGCCATGTGGACATGAGACTGGCTGTTTCTAAAGAAATGCCCTTTTCTTAAGAAGCATCGCTGGTAGGAATAAAAACGAATATGCCTAAAAAGAAGACAGTGTCCCTAAGACTTTATGCCTATCTGCCTGCTCTCTATCTGACCCTAAATTAGGCCCCAGAAGGTGTAGTATTTAATACAGATACTGGGTACAATGTACCTTCTCACAATTAATAGAAAGTGCTGTTTTGTAATTAAAGGGTGAAGTGGGGCATGAGGAACATATGGAAAAGGAGACCCGTAATAAGTGACGGAGCCTTCAAAAGAAATTGCTAATTAGTATGCATTTGATGTGTACTATACCAGTTTTAAGACTTTGCCTGGAATAAATTGCTATGTTGGGTGTTCGAAGGAGTGGTGAGATTAGCATTTACAAAGGGGGCAATTTTCTGTCTTCTTGACTCTGTTAAATGGAGGAAACAACTTCCAAGACTGAAGCAGTAGTTAGCCCATCAATCATCCTCACAGCTGGAAACTGGAGATCCCAAATGCTGAGATGAGTTAATCCGCCAGTTAATAAGTTCATAGTGGCACCATATGGTGCTGGGCCACTCCACACTGGAGCAAGGACAGCACTGTTTACACAGGCATGCTGCTTTCTCAGGTACCTCCCTGCTGGCAGATCCCTTTGTTCTGGAGGATCAATTTACTTTGCACGGTAAATTGACTGAATTGATCAGTTCAGAGCACGTAATTGTTGGCTAATCCTGGGGAATCATGTCCTTCCCATATGGGAGAGACAAAAGGTGCTGGCAGTGGACAAGTTTCTTGCTCCATCCTGGAGGTTGTTTTCTCTGGATGCAATGGGCGTCGATTAAAGCTGCCAGTAGGTGCATACACAGCCCATATGGACTTCAAGTGACAGAGGTAATGGGAGGATCAGCTTCCTTCAGAGAGGTTACTTTAGGTGTCTCAGCCCAGCTGCAGTCACTAATTGTCCCAGAGGAGGAAAGCACACAGTGAAAGTAAGTACGTATGGAAAAAAAGTAAAAGTAAGTAGGTATGGAAAGTACCAACAGTTCAAGTGCCGGCCAGCACTTCTTTAAAACCCAAACACTGCATCACAGGTTAACAGGCAAACAAAAAAATAAAATAGACATGTTTAAAGCCACACAAGCAGGGCAATTTAGTACAAGGCATGAATAGGCCATGTCTCTGAATCAGATAAAGATTCACCCAGATGTGCCTAGGTGCTGCAGAATATGTAAATTTCTAGCTTTAACCTTGAAATACCTCAATTTTGCAAGTTGTTTTTTTTTTTTTTTTGCAAGTATTTTGCAAGAATGAACATATGCTTGAAGACACCATTTCAAAACACAGTGATTATGTTTTAACTTAAATAATAAAACTCATATTAGTCTGCAAATGTACCAAGTATCCCATTTAATCTTTTCTTTTTCATCAAGCTCCTTTTCTGTAACCAGTGCCTTTCTGATTAGTTTCTGAAGGAGCGGTAGATTCTTCTTTCACTTCACAAAAAACCTCATCTTTGGTTAACAAGCATAATAAATAAAGTATTTTGAAATATAACAATTACACATAGCTGGAATGTGTGATGCAGCTTTAAGTACAGTTTCCAAAAGGTGGGATTGTAGCATTGATCAAATACAAACACACATTTTTTAGAAGGTTTCCTTGTTTTGTCTCCACAGCCAGTGTAGGCTATTGGGACTTCTTTAACGTATAACTTGCTGCTTATTCCAGTTCCTTTGGAATCTGTGGACTGAACTTGATGGATAAGTATGACCTAGTATATGAAAAAAACACTCTCTGAGGTATAATTAAAACCTGAACTGAAAGAGCTAACTCATTGACAATTGGCTGTGAATGTAATGGGTTTGGAGCTATTATGATTGTTTTATGGAATGTTAGGTTTGGATATTCATCTCAGTACACAGAATTCATTGTTCTGACAGCCAAACAATGGTAAAAGTTAAATACCTCTTCCATTGCCCTTCCCCTTCTTTCCCTTTCCCTTTGCCCTTGCCCTTGTCCTTGCCCTTGCCCTTGCCTTTGCCCTTCCCTTTCTCCAAAACCTGTTCGTTCATTTTAACAAAGAGATGCTGGAAGGAGACCCTGGATCTCAGTTTCTGCTTGAATTCTCCCAACTTCAAGGAAGGTTTGTCTTGTCTCTTTTCAGTAGTAAGTGAGACCTACAGTTTAGAAAACTACTGCTCAGGAACCTTCTAGGATGAATTAGAAAGCAACGGTAGCAAATAGCTTCAAAACCAAAGCAGGAAGCAGTAAAGCAGTGTATCCAACTTCCACGGCACTATAGAAAAGTAAAATGTGATCTTTTTCAAGATGCAGAGCAAGCGATGGCACAGTGGGCAAGCTCAGTTCATCCAGCAAAAGGGCAGCTTTTCATCTGCAGTTCATTTCCCATAGTTTTGCAGGAAAAATACATGTAAGAAAGTGTAAATAACTGAATGTATACCCCTTTTCTGACCCTAATGCCTTTAAAAAAAATGTACCTCAAAAGAACATTTTTAAGACTAACTTAATTTTATGCATAAAAGAAGCAGAAAAGATTTCCTGTCTATTAGCAATGTCCTTTTAAATCACATAGTAGATTAAGTCATACATAGTATAACATAAACTACAATAGATAATGCTGATTGCAGGGTCTGACTTCATGTTTAAATGAATGACAGAACTTTTGGGGAAAAGACAAAAGAGAGGGCTTTGTAGATACTAGTATTGGGAATAGATCTATTTTCACAATGTCAGGCAAAAATTTATATTAATGAAGCTTTTTCTATTAGGTGATTTCATATTTAAGGAGAAGAATGTTGACGTACAAACCCCTTCAAAATCTGTAAAGTAGTAACCACTAGCCTATTGATCAACAAATCAAAATTCAATACCCCAAAAATAAAACATCCTAGTAGCACGCTTATAACATGTGCAATACTATATGTAACATATTACAAGATAGGTTGGTTTAAACCAATTTTCATTTCAAAGCAAATATTTTGTACCTGATGTCTGCAAACCTCTCAAAAGCTGGCTTTCTAATGGAAATACAGACATAAATTTGTATAGAAAGCATTTTAAATCACTGCTATAACAAAATAAGATGCCCTCTATGATTATTCTTTTTTTTCTGCAGGTTGCTGGGGTTTGAAAGTTTATGGTGTCATCGAGGAAGGACAGTGACTGACACATTGATGGGCATCTTGGTCTTCCTTGACCTAAATTGGCAGGATAAGTGTATAAATGGAAGCAAAAAGCTGCTTCACATGATTATTCTTAGCCTGCCAGCATTCTGCAATGCTTCTGGTAAGAAATGCCCCTAATAAAAGTGTTCAATCCAGATCCTTGCTCCGCCCCTGCTTCCTAAGCAGTGTAGCATGTACGACATGTAATAGAACAAACTATTTCTAAAGTTCAGAGGTGCTTCTGAATGCCCTCCAAGAAGCAGCACTGGTGTGTCAAGGTAGAAGTGGTCATTGCTGCCTTCAGTTCAAATAAACACATGGTACAAATCCTAAATGCTTAAATCCAAGGGATTCCATATTCTGGATTGCCAGTATTAATTTTTTTTTTCTTTTTCTTTTTTTTTACTGACTTCAGATATTCCTGAGCATGGGAAAACGGCAGTATATTTGGAGACACCCTCACCACTATTTGCTGGTGAATTCCCACCAGACTTGTCCTCTCACTGCACAACCCACAGAGAAGATGCCTGAGGTCATGAGTGCCACCCAACACTGAGGGGACAGACGGGTTCTTCTAGGGATCCTTGGCAGAACAATTTGGCAGCACTAAATTGTAGTTACAATTGCAGCTTTATTTTCTTAACAGAATATTGTGATTAGTATGGCGCAGAATTTATTAATATAATGGCACAGGATTTCTACAAGCAGAATCAATGTAGCACAACATATCAGTAGTGTAATACAGAGTCTATAATAATACTGATTTTACGGATGGTGCTCGGCGCTGTTACACTTGCCACTCCCGTGCCAGGGCCACCACCACCGCTGGGCTGGCCGGGTGCCTCAGCACCGGTGAGGAGGGGAGTTCTGGCACCCAGGAACCTTGAGGGAGGGGAGAAGAAATTGGTTTGGTGGGTCTGTTTGGGGCGTGGGACCTTCAGGGCCGGACAATGAGGGAAGGGAACAAATAATGCCCCTCTCGGTCACAGGGAATGAATGGCTGCTTCCCTCGTCAGGTGGTGTTAGCTGTGAGAACCACATTACCGGGGGGCAGGAGCAGGGAGTATCAGCCACCAGTAGTTGCCAGAGTTTGTCCTTTGATTCATGCAGCTGAGGTCAGTGCTTTGAAGATGGAGAGCTCAGAGACCTCCAACACACCCTTGCTTGTGATCCACTCCTGTCTAGGAGCCCCTGTCAGATCTAGGCTGCACAGACATGAAATACCATGGATGTCTTCTCCCAGGGAGTATAAAGGACTTATCTACACTTTTCATTCTTAAAACCAAGCAGAAACATCAGGTGCATGCTGCTCTGGGATCCAGTGGCTGAACATCACTCAACTGGTCCAGTTCCACCCCCCTTAGCTCTCCCCTCTCTTCCAGAGGAGTAGGAAACCACAGCAGCTCCTCATCAGGCAGCATCTCCTCCTCATCCCTGCAGCTTCTGGCACATGGGCAGCACCTTGGGAAGGAGCTCCAGACCAGAGCTTGGAATTGCCCACCTAAATTCGGGCAGACAGCTTACCTAAATCAGAAAGACTGAGTGACTTGATACCGAGAGATTTCGGCTTCAAAAAAAAGCAGTTATGTAATTGTCTCAAGGCAGAGTGAACTCTCAATTTTCCCTTCCTGAAAGCTTCAATAATTTCTTGCTTTATTAAAGTCCCCACATGAAAATGAGCTCGCAGAAAGTGCCTGACCTTACACTTCGTCTCCTTGCAAAGTTCACAATATCAATGCTACAAAGGAAGATGGGAACAGCAAACTCCAGCTGACTTGCTACCCATCCTTAGAAGGTACCTGAATGTCAGTTTTCTGTTTTGCCTGAGTATGTTCTTTGGACGTATTGCAAAGGCGAAACATGAACCTCTTTTGGCTTGTGCACATAAAGAATCACAACTACTCGGACTAAAGGCGTTCTCAAATAGCTCTTCTGATATCTAAAAGGTATGATTTGTACAAAAAAACCCTGAAAAACATGCACATTTCTGCTTCTTTATTTGCTGAATATAATTCAACTCAAAGAAAAGAGTTTATTTGCAGGAATCACCTTCACAGCTAACCACACTGCTGAAGCTTCAGATTCTTGCTGTAATGGTAGGAAAAAGGTTTCTATTTTTCCTGTGGGAACAAAGTTCCCATATTTTTGAAGTCATCTGTGTTTTCTTGGACCATTTGTAAACCAGCCTTCCCACACTCACCTGTTCCTTACAGTCATTATCCCATTGGCTCCTAATAGCAGACAATTTGAGCCAGATATTTTTCATACTCCTAGAAAGAGACCATAATGCAACCACTCCCCAATATAACAAGGAGCAGCAGCAAAGGACAGAAATCATGCAGGAATTCAGAATGATTCTGCTCTTCCAGTGACACTCATGTAACTGAAAGTAGAATTTGGGGTGCAGTTTATCACAACCCACAGCAGCCTGCTGTCTTATCCATCAGTCTAATTTTGGGGGGTTATGTCCAAATATTGAGTGCAAGTCTGGACAACTATAACTGTGGTGCTAACTGAGGGTATTTTGCTGCTGCACGTGACTGCGTGTGCCTTCCTCCCACCAGCCCCCAGGCACACATGACACCGGGTAAGAAAGTTGCTTCTGCAGCGGGGTCAGACCCAATTCCCCTTGTGGAAACATGAAAAACAAAACATATCACACTGCCCTACTAGGCTGCACTGTCCAGTTTGCATAGTACATAGCAACAAGTGACCTGTTAAATGATGACAAATCCTTTAGCTCCTGGCTTTAGACCTCTGACCTCTTGACTCCCTGCCTGTATCCAAGGAGCAGTCTGGGGAGAAGAATGCAATAAACGGCTTGTAGTCTAGTGGTCTCAAAAGAAATTACATCAAAACCGGCTGTTGCACCACTAGTCGTTAAAGACTGACAACATGTTAACTAAGATAAAGCCCTTATATTCTGTGGGCTTTTCCAATTGCTGAAGGTCCACCACTGCTTCCCACCTCACCCCCTTCACAGAAACAGCAGTAAATGCCATTCCAAGTATAATATGTGCTATCATTCTTTAAACTATGAGTAAAATATTTTTGATTGCAGTCTCTTCTTCCTTATATTAATTAACTGTGAGGGGCTGTGTTTCTCAACTCCAAGCTTTACAGTGTGTTCCCAACTTCAGAGCACAGGGCTGACTCAGCACATAATTTCTGCATTTCCAGTGGCTTCTGACTGTTATTTACACTTTGTTTTGGTTATAAATTAGAATTTCTCTCTCTCTGTTTTTCTTTCGGAAACATTACATACAGGTACACAGGATTTATGATGAAATAAAAGTGTACATTTGCCTTGCTGGTTTCAGTGCTGTCACCTGAAATGAATGGAGGCACAAGTTAAAACAGATTGTGCTTGACCAGTGGATGTCAAAATTTTACCATGGGATGTTTGACATACAGACTACATCTTTCTGTTCATCCATGCATGCATCCAAAATACAGCAAGCATCATTGGGGAGAAAATGGAAAAATGAAAGAGCACAGTGATGTTGGAGGAGCTCCTCAAAGGAAAGCATGTGGCTAAGCACCTCTTAAGAGTCCTTCAAATCCAAAGCAGTTGTCTACCATGTATTTGAACAAGGCTATAGATGAAAAGTAGAATGCCTGAGAAGGAGGGTCAAACCTTTCTTGCTACCTGATCCTTCCTCATCTCAATGTTTTTCTTGAAATCTCCACTTGTGGCCATTCCCTCTATACAAACTCTATGCTATAACTAAAGGAAAAAATTTATATTGGAAGTTCAGCCAGTAACTTCAGTGAAGCCATAAATCTACCTCTGCTATCTGTAAGATGCAGTAATAACAATAAAATAAAATAAAATAAAATAAAATAAAATAAAATAAAATAAAATAAAATAAAATAGTAGCATTTTAAGTCACAGAGAATCATTATTTCCAGGAAGAGACTGCCTAAAAGGGTCAATTATATCTTCTGCTGATGCTTGTGAAAAGCGATTAAAAGCTGAGGAAAACTGGCAAAATGAGGCAGCTACAGCAAGTTAATGTGAAGCCAAACGGTATTCCCAAAACAGAGAAGATACCGTGTCTTTTCTATTGGTGGAGAAGAGATGCAGAGTAACATCCAAGCTGGAGAAAATACATCTGTTAATAGACATAGATTGCTCCTAAAATAAGCCTATGCTGTATCTGCAGGTGCTTGAGGATGGCCTCTTCCCCTGTCAGCAATGCACTCTGCCTACTTTTCCATGACTGCCCAAGCTTAGGGTAGAGCAACATGCTCAGAAGACTTAGTACTGGAAAAACAGCCATGTACCTCTTGATATTGATTAATATCACTCCACTAGAGTAACTGGTGGATCCTCCACCCAAGAGAGTGCAGGTCTGGTTTTGGGAGAATGTCAGCCTACATCCAAAAGGAGGTTGCTAATCACCAGGTATGATGGGTGAAACACATCTTCCTCCAAACCAGGCCGTTACATTTCTAGAAATGACCAAATAAGCAGAGAAGAGGCAGCTTGGTGGCTTCATGGACCTGTCTGGGGGGGGGGGGGGGTGTGGGGTGTGCTTCTTCAGAAGAGAAATGCTCTGGGATCCTGCTCCTTGTTCTCCTGATCTACATCCTATGCAGCCCAACTCAGTGGCCAGGGCTAGAGCCCTGCTACATCTCAACAGACAGTCACCTATCATTTTGTTACCTTTAGTATCAGCCCCCAGGATCTTGTTTTTCCAGCCTTCTACTGGGGCCTCCCTTAGGATGAGGCAGCGGGAAGACAGCTTCCAAAATAAGTGTTTAAACCGCCAGTTTCTGTTATTGCTTCTACTCTTTCCCATCCCTAAAAGTGTGAGAAACCAGATCCTAGGCCATTGGTATTTCCTCTTGCTTCTCTGAGTAGTCAGACTAGAGGCTGAGACTTAACTGAAGGCAACCCTGTTCAACACACTTGGGAACAAGTCGGGAACTTGGCGTCTGGGCTGGAGGAACAGATCACCTCTGAGCCTACGCGTTGGAATTTAGGCAAAGTGTGTGCCTGGTGCACAATGGATCTCGCAACAATTGGGTAAAAGCTGGACAAGAGAATAGAACTACACTTTAGGGTTTCAAAAGTGCATATTCTTTACAGTAGTTTTACAGATCTGATGAGAAACAAAGTGGTTTTATGTACCCAAAATGTATTTCTTTGCGCTCCAACCTCAATCAGAGGTAGGACCCAACTGAGCTGTCTTCAAGAAGTACTCTTATTTTTATTCCACTCTATATTTAAGATGATACCTCACTCAGTATGTGCATATATAAACCAAAATCCTCTGCTTTTGACTGTTCACTTTAATGATCTGCAAAAAGAGAGTGAAAGCTCATTTCTCCCATGACGAGGCAGAACGCCTACTGAAAACTCACTTGGGAAAATAATCTGATACAAAGTTTCTTTGATTTTGACATGATTTTCTGTTTGCATTGATCTTGGCCTTAAGTAAATTTACTTTGTAAGAAAATAGCAGGGAATATTTTTAGCTTTTTAAGTGTAAAGGAAATAGAGTTATCTGTACCAGCTTCAAGGAACATGTGGCTGCTGGTGGTTTGGAAAGTGACACCTTTCACAGCAGCACAAAGGCAAGTTGACACAACATGTGGGTTATAAGTAAAGGAGCAGAAAGCAAGAAGTGACAGCTTCTGTTCATTTCAGAGAAACACTAAGAGCAAAAAGATGATTGTCTGGAGGCTTCCCTTTCTCTAGCTTTACATTTTCCTGATTCTCTCTCCTTTCTCTATTTTTTTTTTTTTTAAATAGCAAAAAAGACTGAGAAATATGCTTGCAGCAGTATGTGCATATGTTTGCCAGAAATTAGGTAGTAGTGCCATTTCATTTTTTTATTTGTTTTCAATGATTATAAAAATGTGTTCAACCCTGCAATATGAAGCATTGCAAAGTTAACTCCTCGATATTGCCCCGGAAGACCAAGCATGCTATTTTGGTTTAGATTGTTTCAGGCTGGTTGCTAACAGGGAGATTCGGGAGTCATCTCCACTGTATTATATCTTGCTTTCAACTTGCTTAAAAACTCTTTCAGTCATACTTCAGAGTCCAGCTACCCTATGCATTGCTGTGAACGACCCAGGCATAAGGCAAGTAGCAGATGAGACGCCCAAAGCCCTGGGTGGCCTCTGACACCACGCTGGGCTTGCAGCTGAAGCTTGAAACCAAAAGATTTTCATTCTGTAAAAGAGCATCAAGCTCAAGGACTGCTTCGGAGAAATGTTCCTGCTTCATACCTACCTTAGGGAATGGACCTCAGCATATCCAAAGGGAGGGCAAGCCAAAAACAGAAAACCTGTCATCTTCTCACTACAGGGAGATGGTGCCAGAGGTGCTCCCTAACACCAGTCTGGGGATCCAGGTCAAATATGGATACTGGTCTGCCCAACAGCCCACACCCACCCCTCATTTCTACCAAAACGGAGCAAAAAATGGTGAAAAGGGGGCCCCTGTACAGCTCCATCTGTCAGCACGCTGTGGGGCATGTAGCTGTCCCCAGCAACTGGGAAACTCTCCAGATCCCTCACACCCTGAGATAATCTTGTCTTGGTCCCTTCAGTGCTGAGCCAATGCCTTTCGTCGGTTAAACTAAACCCCTTGGTTTCATTTGGAGGCAGGGTGTATAAGGAGTTGTATGTGATTCATTAAGCTGCATGCTTCTCTGAAAGCTGTATGAACCCCTAGGAGACATCCATGAACATCTGTGCAGGTTTTCACTAGGCACAGAAAGGAATGTAAGGAACAGCACTACTGAGAAAGCTCACATCCTGAATCACACTCCTGTTTATACCCGTGTGTGGCTGAAGGACACTGATATGAAGTGGGGACTTTCCACAGCATGAAAAAAAAATATTCCCTTTTCTTCTGGAGGGTGCTGCAGATCTCAGCACAGAGGTGTAAAGCGTTGTTTCTGAGAAATGGTTTGTCCAGTGGGAATGCATCCCCTTTTAGCTCACCCTGACCCAGCTTGCCTCTCCCTGGGTGCCACAGCCGTGGGAACCTGATGAGAAGCAGTGTTATGGCCAGGGACTTACTGGTCTGCTGCAGCTGAAGAGGTTCATTAATACTACAGTACTACTAAAATAATAATTTCTTCAGCATTTTTTGGCCACAAACCTGTTCATGTTAAGAATATGCTGAAAAATATGAAAGCTACTATTTTCCACTGGCCTAATCGAGCATGCACTGGGTAGAGAAATTCTCATCCAAAAATTCTTAATGGGTCAGAGGTCCTTATTTTTGCAAAACAATACCAGCAATCATTTTTTTCTTTGTTTTGCTAAATCACCTCTGTGATTTCCCTAAATAGTTCCTGATGCTTTGTACAAAATACTCCCAGCACTACTTCTCCTCCTCCTGGGTGATTTACCTCTCAGAGAGAGATTAACGAATCACCAGCATTAGCATATACAATTGATGAGAAAATACTGGAATAATCTATAGCAGAAAATATAACTCTCAGGAAAATGCTTTTATTCCCTCACACATTTTGTGTAAGTTTTCTGTGCTCTGAACTGGATCAATATTCATGTAACTAGAAAATGCACTTTGTGCAAGGAAAAACATTTGGTAAATGCGGAATAGGAGGAATCAAAGTTTATACTCTTCTCCATAGCTACTTTTGTGTATTTAATACAACACACTTGCAAGCTGATTTTCTTTTTATAAATTAATACAGCTGTGAGCCAGTCAAGCTGCTCTGGAAATGTACTGTGAAAGCTGCTCATTTATATTAAGGATTCCTTAAAACACTCCTCATACCTGTAAGGCCTGTAAAGGGACTTTAAAATGTGTGGAAATGTCATTTAGTCCCAGATTAAGGATCTCTGCCCTCCATAAAGTAGCATTAGCACAAATGTCTGTTAAGTTCTCTCTCTTTAAGAGAAAGCACCTGAATGAGACTGCAGATTTATATCCTTTGTGGTTCCACAGTGAGCTGAATTTTCATTTCAGATTATTATTTTAGTAATAGGAATAACGTCTGTGTGTTTGTCAGTCACTCAGCTGTATAGCACATGCCCTGGGTAGGTTTCTGTACCATTGCTTGTGAAATCCAAGCTTGACCCTCTGTTGCTTTCTAAAGTATTATTTTATAGACTGAAATGTTTGTCTTCAAGACCACTGATGTAGAAACTGACAGCCTTCAGGGTGTAGGAATCTTTGGCTGAGTCACTTGTAAACTACTGCAACGAAATGACAGTTTGCCAGCATGCAAAGCCATTAGAAAAGAACAGCTGGGTGACCGTCGTGCATTGGAATGACGTATTTGATCCCATTTGCTGTATATTGTGTATGCTGAAGTTTATCGTTCAGAGCCTACAAGTGGAGGAGAAAACACAGAGGTAGCTGTTTGAAATCCAACAGCAATCTTCCATTCAATACAGCATACAGCAAGGTGTAGATACTATTTAAAATAGTATAGATTATGAGGCTGTGCCTCAGCTATTAAAACCTGTGTGGCTCTCTCCAGCAGTTAGCAAACTGCCTCAGAAGGCAAAGGAAGACAGCTGTACCATCATGTACATATGTACAAAAGTGTCTGCATATAATTTCTATGTAACTACCATTAACATAAATGTCTCTCATTTAAATATTGCTTATCAACCACATGTAATAGATGCATCGCATATAAGCAAAAATGTGCATACAGCTATACATTCTATGCATTTAATTATCAGCTGTGTATAAATTCGAACACACATGCATCTATAAATCTATAGATATTTTACAAATGTTTGTATTTTACAGATCAATCATACATATTTATAATGCTATATTTGTGTACTATGCACAGGGAAAGCAGCACAAACACATGCAAATGTGTGCCTGTGATATAAGAATGAAGTTTACAAACATATATGCAAATGCAAATGTGACATGTCACTTTCATACAGCAGATCTAATTCTTTCCTCCCACATGTTACCCTTGAACTGGTATAATTTCATTGAAAAAAACGTATTACTACAGATTTACTCCAGCACAGAAAGCTTCAGACTCCAGATCTGCAAATTTAGTACCTAATAGGCTTCGTTCTTGAGACAACAGGTTTGGAAAAACCAAGTGATGTCTGCTGTCTTTCCTCCTTTATTTGACTTTTGATATTGCTTCACAATGCCCTGTGGAACACAGTCACGAAATAATCTCTGTAACTTGGTAGCTGAGTGATGGAGTATCCGTGATCTTGTTGGAAGTCACAGATGGACTAAAATTTCTTCCTTTTTTTGTTTTAAGCTAAAATCTCACTAAAGAACTCCTGTAGAAGTACAGTAGAAGATTGACTAGGTCCGAAGAGCAATTTCTATGTAATTTTAAAGGAAAGGAGGAAAATCTGTCAGCCTAATAAAAACTTTGGGTTTTTTATTCTGTGTGTCTTTAGTTCACAGTCGTCATAAATCGTTCCAGTACTCGTACACTCTCTTTTCAGATTTCTTCTAGAGCCTGTAGTTAATAAACTACCCACTAAGGGAACTGAAATTCTTGCTGAACTTAACCTGATCTTCATATGAATTTTCCAAAGAACATTTAAAGTCTTTTGAAACCTTTTTTCATCTTACCTTTGTTTTATTCAGCATGAAAATAATTACCATTTGCTTACCATAAACAGTTATTTTCAACTGTGGAAGGATTAGAAGTGGCAAGAAAATCTTAAGGCAACAATGAAGAAGAATTTTTTACAAAATTTTTTGTCAGAAATGTGAATATACTTCTGTGGTATATTCCATTTTGACAGCTCATTGCAAACTCTCACAACTTTCTATGTATAGTAATACTGCTCATTAATTAATAGCTTTTCTCTGCTCACAGTTTCGATGAATTTGCAAGAGTTATTAACACAAGTTATAATCACAATTGTTCATGTTCTGTCTGCATGTGTGCTGCCCCTGGATATTAAGGGTTGTCCAAAGGGGAAATGAATGTAGAATCAATCCTGAGAAGAAAATTAATAAATTTTAAAATTTTTTCTCCAGAAGAAACACTTCTGGTTTACATTTCATTATCTCATCAGTTTGTTGGCAAACGAAGGTGAAATACTGTTTTTTGTGAGTCAGCGGGAAACTTGGCTGGTTTTACAGTTTTAAGTCTCAAGAAAGCTGTATACATAGAAAGACTATATTGTTCTAGTGGTGTAGTGGTTGTAGCGGTGATAGCATCAATATCGTCTCATTTATTTCCCTTCCAGGTCAGAATCTAACTCACAGGTTTTGTTTTATACTTAAATCATTTCTACTCTAGGATAGGGGTGGCATTTTGTTTTACTTGAAGGTGTAAAATACTTCGTTAGTTCATCACCCATACTAAGGCAAATACTGTTAATTTATTTCTAATATGTTTTTAGGGAGGTTTTTGTGGAGAGGATGCTCCTCCTTTAATATCTTAACAACATTTTTTCAGGAGTTGGGAGCCATGTGTGGACAAACTGGAGATGAAAAATGGAAGTGAAATTTTAGTAATGATAAATTCGGTAGACAGGTATTGATTTTAATAAAGTCATTTTTAAATAAGCAATTATTACATGACCTCCATAAATAATGAGTCAAAACTGTCATCAGATGAGGTCAATTGATACACTCAATCATTTCAGTGTACTGAGTCAGAACTGTGCGTATTTTTGCTTCTTGATATAGAAAAGTCACTGAATTTTTTACCTGCAAGTTATCAAATTACATAAATTATAGAAGTAGTACACTGATGATCCACAAATCCAGGACATAGCCAGAGCTGGGAAAGGTCAAGTGTCTGAACTTTATCATTTCTTCTCCAAACAAGGTGTATGCTGGGGGGAGCTAGCAATGAAACTGACAAAATGCTTAGAAGAGTAAGAACCTTTCAAAATTTAATATGTTAATGTAAATAGCATCCATAGCTGACAACTGCATACACAGATCAGCTTATTGCAGACCCAGAAATGTTCTCCTGAGTTTAGTTGCTGACCAGCAGATGGACACCTGCTTTTCTGAATGGAGAAAGTATGTGTAGAACAAAATAAAACACATATTTGAAAACTTTGCTGTAAAATACAACTAGCCTCTTGACTCTGTAAAATAATCTTAGTCATTCTCTTTGGCTGATTTGAAGGGAAAAACTTGAAATAGAGATAAATTCTTTTTTAAAAAAATTATCCTGTTCCTTGCTGAGGAAATATTTCATGTGACTATGAGCAAGTCCCTAGATTTTGCATACATGTTTGAATCTATGTGGAACCTCTAGCACAGAATACTTTGATTTCTTGGGAATAAATATCTTTATGGATAATATTTTTGAATAAAATTATCATATCCTGGAATAATTATTGTGGGGTTTGAATGAAACAATTACACCAAAGCGAAGTTGAATCCCAAATAGATAGTTCCCCTGTAACAACTATTAAATTGTTGTTCTGTAAATGAGACGATGCTCATTTATTTTCATATAGACAGTGTCTGAAAGCAGTGTTTCATTTGTTAGGCTGTGCAAGAGGGACATCAGCACTTCCCTACATCATGGCAGTGTTCTAAGAAGTACAGTTGCAGACTTGCAGGTTTTGCCATGGCAGGCACGCCAGTATTTAAAATTAAGAAAGATAAGAAGATAAACAGGGTATTACCTTCTGTTTCTTCATCCAGACTACTATTGCCATCATGTAATAGTTCTGCTTAAAAACATTTTTTCATTTAGGAATTTGGAGCCGCACTTATATTTGTCACCCAGGGACTGGGAGAAGGGCAGTTTTATGCCTTTGTGCCAGCTGCAAAGCAGCAAAGGTGTCAAAGGAAAAAGTTCCTATGGACTTCACTGCTGTTTTGGATTTACACTGTCATAGCATATCCTCAGGTACTGAGTATGAACTTCTCATGTACAGAAGACTAAACCTCTAAGAATGTGGAAACCAAAATGTTGCAAGAAAAAAAAGACAAAGAGAAGCCCAAGAATAGCATGTCAGACACATCTCTGCTAAAACAGAGCTTTCTGCTGAAAGCTGAAGATTCTGTGACCGTCGACTACTTCAGTTGAAGGTAATATATTAATGCATAAGGTATCATACAGTTTAAGTTCATTTTTAACAAAATGTCCAGGATCTGGAAAGTTTTTACGCTCACTGGGTGTTCCAACTTTTCGGTATATGTTAAACTGCTACTTGATTTGCAATCATTTGCAATCAAAGGTCTGATACTTGCCATTCCCATTGGGAAACTGTAGGTGTTGCTGAAGCTGCACAGTTGCATCAGAGAGGCAGGTGACCTAATCACACCCTAGAAGCATTGGTTAATACTTTTAACACCCTCTCAAGCAATCTGTTTTCCTGCTTCTGTGGGATACTTGAAAATGCATTTGCATTTGATGCATTCCTTGTCACTTGGGATTTTTCTTTTGGGTGTGGGGTACTTTTTGGCATTCTTCAAGTAACCTTCCCAGACCACCAGCCTGTAACGATTTTAGCTTGTTCGTGAATCACGCCCTACAAAAAGCTCTGTAATGTATGGAGCAGTCGGCAAAGAGATTTCGTTTCAATTTAATGAATTTCAAAAATCAAGGTCTGTTAAAAGCTGATTGTGTTCCAGAGACTTTAGAGTGCATGGTAGTGAGTGTCTTTATTACACTTTAAAGGAAAGTTGGTTAACAATACACTGTAAACAATACTGGGAGTTTAGTCTTCCAGTTTATCACTCTTGTTATCCCAGGGACCAATTCTCCAAGCACAATCTGTTTCCAGTCTTTTTGTCATCAGAGTGGAAAGATCACTGGCCTTTGACATGGCATGAGCTGCCGAGAGAATCAAGGGGAACCGCACCACCAGGACGAAGGACAAGGATCAGAGCTGGGCTGAAAACAGCTTTGGAGCCTGCCGAGCATGAGAAGTTTCCCAGAGATGCCAGGGAGCTCAGTTTTTGCTTGGCACTTGGTTTTGCTGGATGCAAGCACCTTTCAGAGCTTCATACTGAAATGTTCACATTTGAGGCACTCCTCGCTGTGATATCACTGTGTCACTCACTCCAAGCATCTTCAGAATGGCCTAAAAATAGGCCTGTCAGTCACAAAAGTAAGAAAATAGAAAACTTCCAACAGTCTGACATAGCTGAATAGAAAGATTTACATTTCCTACCATGGGAGAAAACACAGAATGAAGTCTGATAAAAATAAAATAATAAAATAAAAATAAAAAAGACAGATCAAATGAAAGAATGACTGTAATTATCCCTGTACTGATGTTGCCTGTCTCATCAAAACAGCCTTAAACCACTCCTTTCCAAAGTGTAATTTTCTATGGCATAACTTATTTGTAACTTAGACAAGAATTATGTTGCTATATCAAGCAAAAAATGGATGTGTTTTTACTTGTCTTTCTCTTCTTTGCACGCAAAGTGAAATAAAAACAATGCTGAACTTTATTCTACCAGTAAAAAGGGAAAACTTAAAAAAAATATTAATGTGGAGTATGCACATGGTACACCTATACTTTTCAAAGTATGTCTGCCTTAAAAAATCTTGTTAACAGTGGTCCCCTTTTCAGTATTGATGTCTTCAGGCAAAGTTTAAGGATTTCAAGTCAAACTGTCAGGTGGCAGAGTGACCGTACAGTGTCGTCCTCCGCGCAGCACTGGCCAAACCAACCCATGTGACTGTGAATGGTAAAGCCTGGTGGGTTCCCCATTTTTCTGGGGGAAACCCTCTGCTGTGAAACCAAAGCAACCAATGCCTATAATGGCGTGACTGCTGCTTCTTCTTCATGATTATCATCCTTAAATAAGCTTCCACCGGTGGTATCCTCCAAAACCACTACTTTGCAACAAATGGAAGAGCAAATAAAGTCAGCCTTGTCCAAAGGTGCCTAAGCTTCTCTGTAATTCATCAGAGACGGCTGAGGGGTGATCCTAAAACATTTCTACTACAGTCTTGGGCCATCTTAACTGCCCTGGTGAGTAAGTATTTCTTCTTTCACAAGGCTATCTTTATTAAGACACAGCAGACATGTTGAAGACCTCCCTGATGATGGAGACTGGTTACTGTATTGAACCTAAATGCTTTCTGTCTGCCAGGAGTTTTCAGCATGATGGAAGAAACAGAGCAGCAGAAAGAAGAAAATGTGCCTTATTTTTCTTTTTCTTACCTCCTCTTCTCCCACCTTCCCCGAATAAGCTGTGTTTATTTAGATAAGTTTGTGGGCAACACCTCCCCGACTGCTTGTGGGACAGATCATTGGTCTGGTGTTCCCGGCTGTTGGATACCACAAAATTCCACATCAGGAAAATCGTGCTGCTCATGGCGCTTGTACATGCCTTTGCGTACCCCATCGTTAAAAAAAGCAAAATCATTTTACAGTAGTACTAGTCAGTAGTTGCCTCATTTTCTATATGGGTCACTGCACTATTGCACATACAACAAAATAACATATAAAATCTTACATCATGCCCTGTTTTCAGTTATGCCTGTTTAAACATATGTTTCTGTAGGAGAAAACTGGCCAAACACAACACACTGGCTCTTATCTGAATATATTAATTGATTCAAAACATGATAAAAGGATTTTATTTGCTCTGCAACTGGTCCAGCTCCAACTCAAAATATGTCTAATTTCATTTGGGATGAGAGCAGGTTGTCTTTTCAGTTGGAATTTTTATATTTATGCCACTATCCTTTTTTTTTTTTTTTTTTTTTTCTTTTCCCCCCTATATTAAAGAAGTTCTTCTCATGGGATGGATGTCTTCTGAAACTATGAAGCTGAAAAGAGGAAAACTAATCCAGGACAGATCACTTACCTTCATCAGCTGAGCTTTGTGTAACATTACCAGAAAGCTGGGCAGAGGGAACCCAGTAAAGTACCATTCAGAGACTGTTAAGGTTGTTTCTTTCGTTTGGAAACTGGATTAAGCAATACCTGATCGCGCTAACCTTTTCTTCTTTTTCAGACCTCAGTTTTAAGATATATAGGTATCTGTCTTTGCAGAGTGCCTGGGAAGTACACCACCGACAATGTGCACTGCAAGCAGTAATTTGGCTAAAGCATGTCCATGAGAACTAGAAAACAATTCTGTTATCACAGTGGCAACAGAAATGGACAAATGTATATGTTTGATGAAACACGAAGTTCAAAGTATGGACTGGTTTTTAGATGTCTTTTTTAGCATTCCTCATCTTTTTAAGGCAAAGAAGTGGCTTTAGGAAATGACAAGCAAATGATAATTTTAAGAACTTTTAATGTTTCAGTGATCCCAGCAAACACTTCTATGAAGTATTTTTGTCAGACTTTGTGAGGCTGGCATTTTGGTATACATTGAATCAACGTACCAAAGAAACATTTTGGTACGCTGGTCTTCCGATAGCACTTCTTTTGGGAAATTATAACGAGCAGTGCAGGACTTAAGGGTTTTGCCTTCAGCTGTCTAAAACATCTCAAATATTGAAGGGGAAAAAAAATCTTAAAAAGCAAACAGGTATCTCTCTCTGTGATTCCTCGAGAAAGGGCTTGTACACCTGCTGCTTGCAAGTTTCCTTATGCCAGGATCAGAGTGCTGCAGATACAACAAGATGCACTGTCCTGCTTTCCATCACTGATTTCTCTCTGAATACAGAGCTGTGTTGTGACTCTCGCAGTACCCACAGCACAGCAGAGCTGACAGTCTTCCTTAAAATACTTATTGTTAATAGCCCATGATTGCTTCTCCATTTCTAGCAGACCTTTTTTTAAGTAAAACATGTTATTTATTGGATTAATATGAGCTTTGCATGTGTGTGGACTGGTGCTCTGCAGTTCGGGCACTTCCTCCATAAGGTTCCTCAAGGTTTTGTCAGTGCAGAGTCAGGCTGATCCTTCCTGCTCTCTATACTTATCTATCATATACCACCATATCTGTTATATACTTTACGTACAATTTGTGCAGAATATACAGAGTGATAACGACCTGTACAAACTATATGCTATTACCCAAATGGGTCAGTGATGGTAGTTAAAAGGGTAATTATGCAACTACATGTTGCTTCAAAGCATAGGTGTCTGATTTACAGATCATCTAAACAAATACCAAAAGCTCTGGAAATGTCTCATGGAGAAATACAAATATGCAGAGCAGCATAATGCCTTGGTAGCAACTGTGGCATGAAAGACACTCTTTCCAGTTCTCGCAGAATGTAGTTACATTATTATTATGACAGCGATCTCCTTTAGTATGGACATTTAGACTTAAAAAAAGATATTGTAAAAATACAACTGCTCCACTCGGCACTCTTCCTCTTACCTTGCTGGTGTTAATGACTAATGCATATTAGTCTGTTCAACCAATACAGCTAAGAAGGAGTGAGCTAGGTTTTTCTCCTTAGCTCAGTTTCAGTTTCTTGCTTTTATACCTGCTCTTATGCTGGCATGTGCATCCCTTGTGGTCAGAGCCTGAGCCCTCTTTTATGTTTTACTTTTTCAAGAAGCTACCAGTCGTAAAATTAATTTCTGTGGTGTGGACATATTCCTCCTTCCCCCTTCCCCATGTGAACTTGTTCTGATGATTTCAAGGCAAGAGCTGAGGATCTCCAAACTGAATGCCTATTTCATGCCCTAATCCACCTCAATGGTAGCAAGAAAAGTTAAATAAAGATCAGGGCATTTAAATTATATCCATAGTTCCTTCTAGTTTTTTCTAAACTCTCATATCACTTAAAGTTACAAAGCCATAGGATGAAGAGACAGGAAAAAACAATGTCTGGTAGCTCTAGCGGTCTTTACTTACAATGAAAGTATTTCTGCGTAGTGATGCTGTGTGCAGTGCTTTGCTGTGTATGGATCAGAAGTTGGATTGCACTCTTATTACAGAATATTAGAGAAGGTATAATTGTAAATGAAATAGTTAAATAGGGAGAAATGTGTCAGTGGAAGTTTCTTTGTATACCTAGAACAGAGCCAAGAACAAGTGACAGAATAGAAAGTCTGTTATTTGGAAAGAAAAAAATAAAAATAAAAGAAATAAAGAGACTTGAAAGGCAACAGCAGCTACACCTAAGTAGTACTTGCAATAAACAGGCCTGCATAACTAAAACATTAGAAACCTACCTGAACTATGCAAGGATCTCCTAATCATAAATCACTGTTTTTAACGAAGGCTAATAAACTGGCAGATGATTTCCGAAGGAGAGCTACAACACAGGGTGCAAAACTTGACTTGGATTGAAATAGAAAGTTATAGATCAGTTAGAGTAACTACAAGTAAGGTTACACAAACGCTTCATTGAAGAAAACTGAAGCCAATCTGGGAAGCAACTAAAACAATAGAGTCTAGAACTGAAGACAATACAATTGTAAGCATGCTTTCATAAAAGCTGGGAGCTATAAAATTCTTGATTTATTTTTTGCATGATCACATGTGATCAATAAGATAGTTTTGAGCTAGTATATGTTGTAATATGCATTAATCTACCTAAGACTTTGTGATGTTTGGAGGTTTTTTTAACAGGCACTAACTGAAACTGAGGGAACTCACCCTGTTTAGATTAATATCTGACCTATCTTCCATATTTTGAGATCAATCAGTAAGGAGACATCAAAGATGGGCCTTCCTAATGAGATCCCCCATGGACTAGTTCTTGTTCCAAAACTATCCAGTATTTTTATTAATACCAGACCCTGTAGATTGCCAGTACTACACAGACTCACAAGCAGTACACAGCTATGGCAATGAATTATACAATAGCTATGGCTTGAATAATGATCTTACAAAGTCACAATTAAGAGAATGTGTTTCAATAAACTCAAATGCAACCCAGAAAAATACCTGCAAAACCCTTCTGAGGACAGGGGGGCAAACATTAGGGTTTTCAAAATTAGCACATTCTATGTGAATTTGGGGGTAAATATAGAGGCAGAGGAACTGACATGATAATTGACACACAACAAAAATTAAATGCCAGGCTGGCCTTGCTCTGTGTGAACGTTAGTGAGAAGGCACTGCACTACTCTGCCCCATCCTCACTTAATCAAAGGGATGAGAAGACCTGAAAAGATGTCAGTAGAGTCACAAACAGCGATTGAGGGGGCTGGGGAAAGGGCACGCAGCAAGTGCCTGAGCTGTCTTTTTGCAGGCAGATGGGAGCTCGCTGCGCTTACACCTCGAGCGGATCAACACGGCCAGCCCAGACCCAGGAAGGCATCTCACAAGAAGTACTGATGCAGATTTTGGCAGGCAGAGGCGCACCCAGGTGCCTGTGACTGGGTTCTTTGGCAGTGCAACCTCCCATCCTGCGCCAGTGCCACACCGGGCACTGGGCAGCTGCTCCAGCTCCCTGCTGCCTTTGAGCGGATAAACTCAGCTCAGGGCTGGCATGCTCGCTCATGGGCTCAGGGTTATGCCGGGTCAAGAAGGAGCCTTGTTCCAGCTCAGACCAGAAAAACCCACCGAGGCATTTCACTTGTGGAGCAAAGTGATGGCTGCTGCACCGGAGCAACCTAGCACCGCTTGGGGAAGCCACGCATTGTCAAATCTAGCTCTTTTATTGGAAGGCTTATCCAATTTGCTATTAACTGTTGTATTTATAGTGACTAAGGAATCTTACCTGCTAATTGAAAGGAAATAATTCAATATTTAGCTGTTAGAGGTGGGGAGGAAAATCAGCACCCGGCGATCTCTCTCCTCAAATAGCCTGAAAAATCATTAACAGGAGGCAACAATCAAGACGCAGATATATTTAAAAACCAACTCAAGGCAGGCTTAAGCTGGTTTGCCTTGCATGAAGGTTGGAGCAGGTAACATCCAGAGGTCCCTTCCAGCCTTCCTGGCTGGGTGACTCCAGGTGAACCAGTTTCCTAGCCTCTACCATCTTAAAATCAGATATCCAGCTTGTGCTGCTCATTCAAGCTCATCCTCACAACAAGGGAGCACAACTATTTCTAAGTGGTTTTTCAACACCTAACTGGAGATGAGATGGACCACAGTCTGGAGATGTCTTTTCCACACCAGTGAGGGCACCTCAGATGAAGGGATCTGAGTCCTGGGCAAAGCCTAAATACCATGCATTTAATTTCAAGACTTCAAAGCCCAGCTACCTGATTAACCACTGTGACTCAGAGTTGGTGACACCCTTCACATATTATTTGGTCTTTCTTTATTTGTGTAACTATTTTTATATGATCGGTCTGATGATGATGCAAATTAATTACATCTGTGGCACTTGTGTAGCATTTGTTCCCACAAAATAGTATTTTTGCTTTCATATGTTTAAAGGCCCCTGAGTACTTGCAAATTAGGGAAGAACACCTGCAAAAGTAGGTTGTACTTGCAAATTAGGAAAGAACACCTGCAAAAGTAGGTTAAGTTCTTTAAACCTGGGGGTGGATGTGTCATTAGCTAGGGGCTCAGTACAATTATTGTATTTATTTTAAAGGAAGCCTTTAGACAGCACTGACTTGGTGCCGCTAATGAGGTCTGGCAGAAAGGTTACATACTAATATGGAAAATGACAGTGTGGAATACATTTATCTTCACAGTTCATTCATGGTGCTTCAGGGCATCATAACTGCTTCAGACTTTATCGCCTGTGAGCCAGGGACCCCACATTCACCAGGAAGCAGCTAGTGAAATCTGTATCACAGTGCCCTCCCTCCTCTGCATCACACACAGAGCCTTAACGCAGAGTTACGACTGAACTCAGAAACTGAACAAGTGTATTGAAATACATGAGACGCAAAGCTAAATGCGCATAGTCACACGCCGCCCCACAGGCACCTACAGGCAAGGCAAGAAGCCAGAAGCCTCACCAGTTCACATAGAAAACATTCTGGGAAGCAGCTGTTTTATGCTTACAAAGCAATATTGCAGAGGCATGTGGCCATGAGAGCCATGTCCAGGAGCAGGCATGGCATGCGCTGCAAGGGCTGCAGAAAGCCCAATGCTTCACAGCATCCAAAAGCTGCAGTAAGGTTCAAGAGGAATTAAAAGTGATGATATGACTAAGTAATCCACCTTGCAGCATAAGGTCATTGCGCCCACCTTCTCTGTTGAAGTCATCTCAGCTCCCTGGCCTGAAAACAATTGGTATATTAGCATGGAGATGAATCAGACCTGAGTTTACTCCTGCATAACCATTTCCAGGGCCTTTGCAGGCAGATCGTAAGTTCAGAAGTTCCTTGTCTCAGGTGCTCTGATAGGCTTACATGAATTCTTGCTCAAAAAAATTGCTTAGCAAAGAGAGAAAGGGCCTAATTCTGACCTCAGGCTAACTTAATAGAATGAAGTTTGCATAAAGCCAGTGAGAGGCTAAATTAGATATAACCGCAGATAAACAATATGTAGTACACATAAGTACGCAGAACCTTCAATTACACTAGTTTAAGGAAAACCAATCTAATATTAAAGGATTGAAAATAGCCAATGAAGCTAAATATTCTAAATTATAAGCTAATATACTCTTATTGTCAGAATTCATAATAGTCAGGTAAAAATGAGAAAGCTAGCCAATGGAAATTCACTTCAGAGGACCTCATGATAGGACACATTTGCAGCTACTGTCAATTTATACGTGACTAATGTGTGCACGTAGGTCTTGATATGTCTATTAGGCTGGTATAGTCAACAACGTGAAGCCAACGTGCCATTTGGGAGGCAGCCGCTCAAAGTCTAAATTTACATACAAATAACGCACAGGAAATCTTCCACACTTCCAGTCTCACACAGCCTGAGCCCTAATAAACTGCAAAGGAAATTAATTTCTTCACTGCACATCTGTGAACTGATGGAAAGCTTCTTCTGCTTATTGCACTGCCGCAGGCTCCTTCAGTCTCACAAAAAGGAAGCGCTTTCTGCTTTGCTTAGTTCTTAATGTGCTGTCTTCCTTAACTTTCTGTCTTCCTCTCACCTGATTTTCCTGAATGAGACCTCACAATAAAATACTGCACATGACATTTTTGCTGTGACAAATAAAAGAATGCTGCTATTTGAGAGCATCAGTTCTGTGTGCCATAGTACAGTGCAGAGAAAGCTAGCAAATTAGTATAACAGTTTGTACGATTTTGTGCATTGTTCTGCTTGGCAATCCTCTGCTATCAAGCTGGATAAGCTGTTGATAATTAGAAGGAGCTGATCTGACAGAGTCCATGTCACCAAAAATAAAAATAAAAAAAAAAATATCCACATTTCTAACAGACCTGCCTTGACAGAAAAGGAAATTCCACAGATTCTTTTCATGAATTCCACGGGGCAGTGTTTCCAAACCAGTATTTTTCCTGATCTTGGAAAGTCTTGTCTCTCAACCAGATAGCTGCAAGCGTGTCTTGGACCCACAGCCCTAGGGCAGCACTGCCTGCAGGTTGACCTGATGCCTGAGGATTGCAGCACGGCCTCACTCCAGCTGGTCCCCTAAAATGCCCTACAACAGTTCTCCTGAATCAGTTTCACAAACCGAGGTGGTACAGGAGTCCTTGGCTGTCAGGACTCCCGTGAAAAAGTCATGTCTCTCACAAAACCCCTGCCTTAATAAGACTCAAAGATCCAAAATGACAATATAACAATGAGTTGTCAACACTCATAAAGTCCGGTAATTCCTTAACTGTGCACCAGGGTTGCCCCAGAAGACTGAATCCAAGCTGTTTTCTGCAGGAGCAGTTGCATGAGGGAGGGTCAAAAATTTCATCAGAACAGGTACATTTGCAGACCTTCATCTCTGAAAATCACCATTTTCCAATAGAACATTTTTGTGTGAATAGTGCAGGTAGGCTTTACTGATGACTAAAATCCCCCAGATGATCTTTCTGATGAGTACAGGAATATTCAAAACCAGGAAATCAAAACACAGCTGGTCAACATGAAAAGCAGTAAAGGAAATGTCCAAGTTCTGTTTTGCTCGCAGACCTAAAATAATTTCATATTTCTAATTTTCATGCACATTCCTTCTTTGGAACTGCTTCTTTTTAAAACTTTTTTAAAATTCTGGGTTTCACAAAAAGGCCACGCAAATTAAATAAATGTCAGTTCAGCTCACCTAGACAAAAGGTCTTGTGGGCTTGGGGGTACTGTCCCCTTTGTACAGCATCACTTTTCCTTAAAGCTCCTTAAAGTGGCTTATTTACATGAGCCTTGAATTTATCTGAGCCCTCCTATCTGCCCATAAAGAAATATCTATCAGGGGTTAAAATGCCACGACATACTTTCCAGTTTCTTCCCCCGACCAACTTTGGTGACATCAGTGGGTTTACAGCACTGAAAAATGCAACAAATTGGTGCAGAACCAGATCCAGGAAAAGAAATAGCCTTCCAAGCAAAAGGCAAATAAACTACCCTAGACATGTAAAATGGGAAAGACAATCTGAAGGACGTGCTCAAGAACCAAAGGGTGCTGAGACTGAGCGAGCACTGTATCAGCATCGGCTCTTAGTCACAGGCTTTCTTAGCCACAAAAAAAATCAGCAAATTTCAGATATTCTTTCATGGAGAGACAAGATCAGTTTTTGAGTGAGAGGGGCTGAGGTACAAAATTACAGTGATGATTTTAAGTCATCTCTGTTTTTTTCCGTGTGATGCAGGGTAGGAGTTGGCATTATTTGCCAAAGCAGTTTGCATACAAATAGAGAAGGTTTCTTCTGCATGGTGTAGTTGTAAGTGCGGTGGAGTGTTTTAAAGGTAAAAAAAAATATTAACGCAAACTTTAGCTGTTCAAACCATGCACCTCTAGGTAGGGCTGTAGAAGGTAAATTGTAAGTTCAAGAAATGCCCACAAATGACAAATAATTCATGAAATTGTATCATTTATTAATACTACTCAACACAGACATCTCCTGGTTTCTTTCTTCATTGTTACCGCTGTTTTTGAAGGTAAGTTTTCTGAAAGGAAAAGCAGAGGTAACAGCTGGGGTGGACACGCTGGCTTTTCCTAGGGTAATTCAGACTGCACAACTGTGTTCTCTTTCTGGGCCATGGGAAGCTGCAAGTCACCAGATCATAAAAGCTGTGAAAGCTGGGGGAAGATGAGGACATATGTAGGGCAAAATTAGTGTAGACTGGATGACTGACAAAGATCTGTCAGTAAGTCTGTTTCCCTGCAAGTCCCTTGCTTTACCATCAGACGTTATTGCATTTTGTGTTATTTTAATAAATGGCTTTCCTGATAACTCCTACGGTCGTAGAAGTTCATTCCCCAGACGCTTCACAACCTTTAGCTGATTTTCAGTTTATACATAGCAATTTTTAACCATTTATTTCTGTGCTAGTCCTATCTTTTTTTATAAACATCTTCTTTCTTTCCCTGGTGTTTACCTTATTGGCATAAAATAATAAATATTATTAGAGGAAATTTGGCTATTGCTTTGCCAGGTTAAATAAGCAGAGCTGTTTGCTTCCCTTCAAGAGAGCCTCTGGGGTCTCTTCTGGTTTGTTTTCATCCTTCCTGTGCAGGAGCAACCAGAGCCTTACAAAATGTTTCAGATGGTCTGTCCCTGGTAGAAATACCTTAACTTGTGTTTTCAAATGGCTGTACCAATGCTGATGGCTTTGAGTCATCCACTGACCAACATCTTCAGATTTTTTAGGAAAAAAAATTAATATTTAAAAAAATATATTATTCCCTAAATTAAAGTCTCTGCCCTCTCTACCTTTAATTGTATCTAGTTAGTATTATTGCAGTTACCAAGATTCATGACTTCCTTTGTTATACTCCAAGCTTCCAGTGTTGCTCCTAATTTTGAGCATTCACAAATTTCCATTAGTACAGTACTACTTTTTTCTGCCAAGTTGCCAAGGTAACTAATGGTTGAGTCACTATTGATGAAGACTGGGATGAATGCTATTGCCATAAGGAAGTCAATTGTCATTGCCCTCCTGTCTGAATCTTCTCCTTGCAACACAAACTTTGCCCACCTTTTCTTTCAGCTTCGTGTTCATGTCACACTTTTTCAATTAATCCCCATTTTGCCAGTTTAACCTAGAATTTCCATTATAGCAGCATATCAGATTTCTACTGAAGTCAGACAGATTTTATCTATATCTATCTTTATCTATGTCTGTATCTATATCTGTATTTATCTGTAAACTAGCTTTCTCTTAAGTATAACTAAAACATCTAAAGATATCCAGATAGGGTGGCAAAATAATACTTTTGGGGAAATCATGTTGCCATTTCAGTTCACCTTCCATTTACTAATACCACCTAACACTTTTTAATCTACTCTTTTTTTCAAAATTTCTTCTAATGCTCTGATGCTTACTGTCTGGTTCCCTTTGGAGCTCAAATCACAGCTCTCTGATTTTCCCCTTTCCACCACAGAAAAATTTTCCACATGAAAAAAGATACCACATCTCAGCGTATGCCAAAAAAAAAATAAATTAAAAAACAAACAAACAAACCAAAGATTCTCAAAATTAATATGGAAGGCACAAGAAGTGATTATGCCTGAGGATATCAGCTGGGAAACTAAAATTAGAGGACCCTTCTAACTGAGATTAGCAAGTGGGTAAAAATGTTGACTTACTGATAATTTTCTGAGGAATTTTGAATTAATTACAGAAGAATATTGAAATCAGCAGTAAAAGTTATGGTTAATCTTTTACATTTATTCAATAACTACTCCAGGATTCAGGAGTTAATTACACAAGATTCAGTGGGCCATACATGATCAACCCAGTAAAAGAGGCATGAAAAACTCATGAATTCTCAAACTCCACTAAGAAAGTGGGCAAGTCCCAGTTTCAGACTAGAGTAGACAGAAAAAATTAAGCTACATATACCTCTTTGAGATCTCTATGTGTTTACTAGGGTAAAAAAAAGTTTTGTAAGATCCATTCTTCAAACAGGACAAGCAAGTTGTCCCATCCACACCTTTGAAACCTCGATAATAATTAAATTTATATCTAAGACATAATGCTGGAAAAGCCATAACTTCATGGAGTAGCAGCCTAGAAATTCAAAACATCCATTTCACTTAGTGTAATCTTATTCAATAAACAAAATATACTCATTATTCTCATACTTTCCTTGGGTGAGGTGCTGGCAAATATTCAGTGATAGTTTTGTGACAACTTGAGCCAGAAGTAACGCTTGAAATCAGAACGCTTTCTATGCTGCAGACGCATAAGGTATAGTTCCAAGCGCCATTCCTCAGAGCTTGACAGAAGGTAAGGCTAAGCTATCCATTTACATCAAATCACAGCAAGTACTGATTTTTCTTACTTAAAATAAGTCTCGCTACCAACTAACCACACTGATAGAATACCAAAATAATATAGCATAGCATAATATAACATAATATGGCATAAGGTAACATAACATAAGATAATATATAATGTAATATAGTATAATATGCACAAAATAAAGTTTCCTCTACAAACCAGTTTCAGAAGCAGAGGTTTGAATCTCTTTATGCTGGAGAAATTACATCTGGTACCAAGAGACATCTTTGCTTTTTCTCCTGTTCCTTCCTCTCAAAGATGTTCTTTAAACAGTTGACATTTCCCCTCAAAAGTATGAACCGTATCTCCAGACAGATGGTGTGATTCCAGCTGCTGCTAATATTATTAATAAAGACTGCTGGATCCTTTCCCCAAGGGATTCTAATTGATAAAAAATTATTAGTCCTATCATCTAATGGAGGCTTCTTCCTTTGAAATGTGCCTGGTTCTTTGACATATGGCTACTCCTTAGGAACATTTCCAAGCACAATAGTAAGAAAAGGTATTTCTTACTTTCCAAATAAAATAATGGTCTCATAGCCAATATTTTAAAAGTGGTATTTTAGTGTTATAAGCAACTGTACTTTAACCATGAACTGGCTTAAGAGTTTTAAAAGCAGAACCAAAAAGGTGACCCCAAAAATATATAAACATACAGAAATATTTTTGAAGCAGGGATTCTTTGCTAGTTGTTCCCCCCAGAGTACCAATCCTTGCAATTTCACCATACTTTTCACAGTATAGTGTGTTTTGCCTAAAATACCAACCACCTGTGTCAGGAAATAGCACAATAATCTCAGCTTTCATTACAAAGTAGACTTCTGGGCCTCATGTCTACAAAGCAATGCTCAGTAAAATCCTGTGTGCCAGAGAGACTCAGGAATAAGAGGGCAGACAAATAGAACACCACAAACATTATTTTACAAATCACTTTTTTTTTACACAACTGTGTGATTCTGTGAGCATGGGTAATGATATTTGAATGGGCTAGCCTGCATAAAGTCCAACATTTAAAAGTGTACCTGGGGTGCTTTTTATTTATGATTAATGACTGGAAATAAATACATTAGCAAATGTGTTCATTCATAGTAGTTCATTTGAAAAAGGTAGTTTATATGACTGCAATGGGTAAAAAGTTTTTCAATTGATAAGAAGTGCATTGAAGAGATGCGTGTTTGTTATCAGCATTTTGACTGGACTGGACCAAAGAAGCAGTCAACATTCAGAACCAGACAGACAGTCCATGATGTCCCTTTTCCTAGTACTCTGGAAAATCATTGTATTGTGATAAACCCGATGGGAATCTGGACACATTTGCAAACAAGGAAAGGAAACAGCGAGTTTGGGATCAACAAGAAGGTGCAAAGCACCACGTGACATTATACGACTTTCACCCATGAACAAGGATGTCTCAAAGATGCATTGAGCCAAAACGACCCATATGCATCTCTGCTGAGTTGATGATGCCTCAGGAGACTATTTCACATGGGGACACCCAGAAGTCCATTGGTAATTGCCCACCAGAACAGGAGGTTGTGGCACTAGTCTATAGAGTTAAAAAGAGACAAGACCCAAAAGAGGGTCTGGAGGACACATGCAGCACCAGGGGAGAAGTCCAGCAGTTACTCCAGTTGGACTTACCCCTGAAGGCAAGCAGCAAATGCAAAATAAAGTCTTTCTGTGCAAATTACCAAGCAAATTTAACTAGTTGTGGCACTTTGAACCTGCCTGCAATCAGTAATCAGATAATGGTTCAGATCCTGCCCTCACTATAGCTCCATTGACACCCTCATTTCACAGTCACTCTATACCAACTGATAGTTTGGTTTGGCAGCCCCATTAAAATTCATTTTTATTTATTGCTCCATAATACACAACCCAGGATTCTGAACAGTTACAAAAGAAACTGCATCTTCTGCAGCCACTGCAGTGTTCTCAGGGTTCACATGGCAAGAGGCATTTTTCATTGTGCAGAAGGTGTGAATTACAGTTGAAAATACATTTTAATTTAAAACTCGCACTTCTGAGCCTTTTGTGTTATCACCTGCCATCTTACTGACAATTTGTATGATATGTGACTCTAGCAGTACAAGAGGTCAATATCGGAAACTATAAATCCACTTTCATTTTGCTTAATCCCTTCATTGCTGCTCTTCTTTGCAATTCCATGGCCACAGCGTCCTGCATTACTGGCACTGCAGTCAAGCAGGGAGATGTCAGGTGCAAACCCAGCACTAAAATTATGGCAGAAGTGAGGAATCCCCTCTCCTGCCCGTTTCCTTCATGGCCACTGGGAAAGTGCAATGAAAGTACTGCCAAGATCCCTGGTGCAGTCTCTTTTTTGCTAATTTTTGGAGCACCAAAGGCCAAAGTGACTGAAGAATGTCTGTCCCACCAGGCCAAGTTCTCATGAATCAAAACACCTTCAGGATTCTGACACAGGGACCAGCACTACAAACCATCCATAGTCTGATGCAAGGTATTGCACAGCAGAAATAGGGGTGCCCTAACTTCAGCAGTCTGCAGGGAGAAAAGTAGTGCACACCAGGTGGCCACAAACAACGCAATGCAATTGTAATAAGGTAATATTGTTCCCAGAACATCAAATAATTATTTATTAGAAGGGGATTTGCTGTTCTTCTGGAGAGGGACAGAGGTGAAAAACTGAAAACCGGATTCTCCCCAGCTGCAAGTTTTCAGCATGCTAGGAAAAGTGAACTCCCTCAGCCACGCAACTCTGGACTCACGTTAGTCCATGTCTGGAATTCACTTAGGACAGCATGTGAGTATGGGTTTTGAAGATCTGTGGTTTAATATTTAAATAAACGTTTAAACATTCATGTCCTTCCTTCAGCTGACAGACTCATCTTGGATCGCGCTGGTAACGGATTTATAGCCTCTCTGGGGCTACGCTCTCTGACTGCTGCATGCGGGTAACACTCTGCACTTCAATGGTAAATTTCGCTTTGAGATCTCAAAGCACTTTGCAAGCCCACAATAATTAGTTAAACCTTGCGACATGCGTATGCAGGTGGTACTGTGCTATTGTGTCCCTTTAATGGACGTTAAAAATTAAGTATGGTGATGTTAACCGCTAATACCAAACAGAACAGGCGTGGCTGCAGCATGCTATAGACACAGCCACACCAACGGGGGCACATTCTGATCTATCATCTCCAGCAGTTTATAATCTCCAGCATGGCATAAAAGCAAAGTAATTGAGAGAATTTCACCCTGTGCTGCTGTCCTCTTGGTGTGGATGGAAAACTTTTGTGTAAAAAGCTCCTGCAGCGGGCTGGTAAAGGCTTTGCTTTGTGCCATTTGTGGCACAGGGAGCCCAGCTTGCTGGAGGCCACTTTACCTTCATGATCAGCACAGCATGCATCAGGAGCAGCTATATCGCTAGCAGCATTTTCTTCTCAGGTAATCTACCCTGTCCCTAGCTTGCTTCAGAAGTTTCCCCGTAACCTCTCTGGCCTGAGGCAAACTTCTAGATGCTGCTAACAACACCCAGTGAGCGGGATGCCTTGCAATTTCTGCAGCTCACAGCTTGGACACGTGGTGGGCGGGCAAGCATCTTGTGAAGCCAATGTTGTTCAGCTGAACAGGCGTAGCAGGAAACACCAAGGATGTCAGGATCTTCCATGGAAAAGGACCAGAAACCATGGCAGCCAGTTTATGGCATGTACAAAAGTTGCGGAAGACACCTAGCAGTCCAGGATGCTATAAACATAGCTGGACTGGCCAGAGAGATGAGGACACAGACCAGAAGATGCAAGAAATGTTGCTGAGATCTCCATGACATCTGCTGGGTTTGCAAGGAAGGAAGTCCGAGGGTGAACAGATGGTACGGTGGAAATGATTGACTTTGTTCATTAAAAAAAAAACAAAAACCACAAGAATGATGGGTTTCAAGGCATGCTGCAATTAGTACCCTTTCAATCTACATGAATTGTTCATTGCAGTAATAAATTCAGGCATTGCTGCATTCAGTCTGCCCTTTTCACAAGCAAGAGACACAGAGATGGCACAAGCCCAAGGCAAAACCTGAAATATGACCTTTTTCATATTACTATGTATCATAATATAACAAGCCTGGATCTCTCTAATCGTTCCCTTCTTTCCTTCTGCCTATTCCAGGTATTGCCAGAACACCCTCCATGGTACGTCAGATCCCTTGTTAGCTCCAGAAAATGTGTCTTCTTGGTGAGAAAGGGTCCTAAAAGGATTATGAAATGGGACTATGGAGCTTCCCAGGCAATTAAGCAGCTCATACGATCTCTTTTCCCACCAATCCTCTTCAGATTTTCCTGATGCCCTGAATACTATTTTTAAAATTTCTTAAAAGGTATTATGAAGCTTATAAAAAATACAAGGAAGGACAAACTACAACAGGATATTCAGGAAAAAAAAGTTAATCTAGACTAAATTTTCACCTGAACTGTTTTCATCGGTGTAGGCATGCTGCGTCTTTGTCTTTCCACCACTCGCATTTTCGGTGACACTTTTCTGTGGTGCAGACTGTGGAAAAGTGTTGTTTGACTCTTTTTAAATTAATATGACTAGAGAGGGAAAAAAAAAAAAGAAGAAGGAAAAAAAAAAAGAAAGAAAGAAACGAGAAGCTATATAGCAGTCTTTTTCTTCTCTTCTTAAATTATTTAATTTCTGAAAGCAAAAAATCCATGTAGCAATCACACAAGAACTCAGCAATCCATTAAATACCATTAGTCTTTCATCTTCCAAGCAAGCCTTGAATCACAGCATCTGAGAGAGTGGAGATAGAAACAACCAGGTCTTCTCACTGCTCACAGAGGATTATTCCCTAGACAGCACCTCATAACGATTTTTTTCACTCTAAGTTGATTGTATAATGTAAAGCAGCTTTCACCTCTTCTTTGAGACAATTACTGTATCATTAGAAAAACATCTCCTCTAGGAATTTTTCTGGATCTACATCCTAAAAAAGCTTCAGTAGTTTCTTTACATCATTTCTGATTTTGTTTCCTTATGCAATCCTCCCCAACAGCCGTCACTGTTTCTCATCAGAGCTGCTTATTTGATAAAGGGTTGACAAAAAAATCGACTGCTAGCTTCCTGGTTTACTTACTTCATTGAAAACAAGAGTGATAAATGCACTGATTCTCCAAGTCCAGTAATGAAAAATTGGAGGAAAATGTTGAAATGGGAAAGGCAAACATTAATAGACAAGCAAAACATGAAAAAAATTTGTCATGTTCTATTAGTAGTTTAGTTAGCCTTTGTTTTCACTAATCTGATTTGAAAATTGTTTGAAATGATTGCAAGGTCATATCTTATTAGGGCAATCAAATGCTAAAACTCTATGATATTAATGTAACGTGATAGAAAATGACTAATACCATAGACAGTTGCTAATATGTTACAAAGGGTCATGCAGATAAGATCCATATTGTTTTCACTTACTTTGCTGAACTATTTCTACTTTTTAGCAAAGGGAATGGAAGGTGACAAAAGGACCAGAATGCAAAAGTTGCTGAATGCCTTGTATGCCCTTGAATCCCCTTTCTTATGAGTTTTATGATTGCTAATGGTATTCCCTCGTCAAGATCCCACCAAATTCAGTGAAAGCTGTTCTGTGTTTTTTTTATTCTCTTCAGTTCAGGACACCGAATCAGTCTCTTAATTATCTCCAAATTTATTAGGAAAAAACAGCTGTCAAAAATAAAGGTATAACTTACATGCTTTTTGCTTTTTTCTTTTCATTTTTTGGGCAATAGTACATCTGATTCGTGCCAGAGAATATGGACAAGAGTTGCCCAAAGTTTCAGATAAATTATAACTATCCATGGCTGAGGTAAGTAATGAAAGTCACTTGTCTGTGCTTATACTTCACCGTTAGAAGTTTCTTGGTAGCCTGCAGTTAAGCTCTTTCTCATGACCTTTGAGGTGACTACCTGGGCCACTAATCAGAAGGTTTAATTCTTTCCTTTTCTTCTCCTCTAAAATCTCAGCACAAACATTTCAGATAATGTTAAGTTCTGTAACTTAGAGAAGATTTTGCTTGGTCTACACCTCTTGAAGGACTGTGTCTCCACCAGTCCAGGGCTTCAGCAGCTGGGACATCCCACAGCTAGCAGGGACACCTTCAGCTGCTTCCTGGAGGAAAAAGCTCCTGATCCAGCTCATGAAAATGACCTCTCCACAAGCCAATGCAACCTGAGAAAGAGAAGGGAATTTTGATCCTCAGCACAAGTTGACTCCTTGCAGTGTTCCCAGGCTTTAATCTTCACCCTGAAAGAGCAAGCTCTCCTGAAGAAGGAAAAGCTGTGAAAACTTTCAGAAATGTTTTCCATCACATGCACGCTGCTGGACACCAGAAGATGGGAGCTGAGTCCTTACAAACCAGGTGAGAGTTTGATGGTGCGGGTGTAGGATGGGGCTACACAAGGGGTATAGGATGGGTCTACATCTTCCCTTGTCGCTTGAGCTTCTGATGCCTCTGGAGACAGCACAAGACCATGGTGTCAGGGTGAGCAGATTTACTCTGGTTCTTTGAAACTGGAAGATCATTATCCTAAACAAGGAAAGGAGGAATGTTCCAAATGACTGACTGGTATTGAACTAAGTAGGGGGCGGGGGTGGGGGGTGGGGGGGAGTGGAAATCCTCTACTGCTGGGACATGTTTTAACCCCTTGGCAAGTGATTTTTTTTTTATTCATTTTTAAAGGCTGAACATTAGGTTACGAAGGGTGAAACACTGTGCAAAAAAAAAAAAAAAAAAAAAGAGTTAATCAAGTGCTCTAATGTCCCTAAAGGTTGATGTAACTTAGGCATTTTACTTGCCACTGTGCTTTGGCTTTTCTTTCTTTTTGCACTTTTTTCCTCCCCATGCAAAAACACTTCTACCATGGAAAGCTAGGTAAGAAACTGCTGCGCTGAATAATGCCATTTGTGTGTTTGGTAATGCAGCTTTAAAAGACCACATCAAGCAGGGACAATTCCTATTAATTCATTCCTGTTTCACTCCTTCCAGACACCATCTCCCCTATGTACCCCAGCAAAAGCATGCACGCACACAAACACAAATCTTGAAAAATTAAGGACAAAACATCACATTTCAGAATGCTTGAAGTAATGTTATTTATTCCTTGTATTCTCTCAGTCCCTGTCCTTCTCTCTCTCTCTCTTTTACACTTATTTGAAAACCTTGGAAGATTTTTTGAAAAAATCGTATTCAAACTAGCAACACCAAGTTCTACTGTTTATCTTAATGTAGCATTTCATACCCTGAAAAAATCTTTTTATTCCAAGATGACATTATCTATGATTTACAAAATGATTATGATGACTGCTTGGGGGGCTTGGCTTAGGAAATCTATCCTTGACACACATTACTTTTATGGAAAAATAAATTTATCTCAATTGGCTCTTAATGTCATCTGAAGAAGGGAACTGTTTAAAATTAGCTGCCAGACACAGAAATAATCTTAGTTGAAATGGAATATATTTCATAAAGACATGAAGTGGCTATCCCGGCTTTTGGATAGTGCAAGTATTTTAATACATCTTGTTACTACCTGGAATATACTTCAGAGAGGCTTCAGAGAGATCCTATGAATTCTTCTCATGCAGTGACTACCGTGACCTAATATTCTCAAAATGCTTGTGGAAAACAAGATATATTGTGCTGCTGACTTTTGTGGGGGTCTTTGGAGAGCTTTACAGTATCAAATACGACAAATTAACTGAAATAACAGCTGTGCTAATTACAGGCAAGTTTAAAAAGCTGGGACTCATGTTTAGGTTTTCAAAATACCAGCGGAGTCAGCTAATTACCACATGCTGTCACAGTGAGAGCAGCCAGGTCATGTTATCAAGACCTTTGTTGTCCAACGGCAAAGAAAATAATAGGAGGGAAGTACTCAGTACCTGAAATAAAGGCTGCCGGCAGCAGATGCCAGGTCCAGCCCCTTCCCGTCCTGAGTGCCAGCCTGGTACCAGAAACAGGAGCGTGTATTCAGACCTGACAATCAAGCCCCAGGCATTTGGAGGCTGCCTCTCTCTTTGGATTAATTTTTAAGCAGTTTTTAAAGTGGCTCCCTCTTGGAAGGAAGGATTTTGCAGCTTGTTCACATGAGACCTTTTTAATCTTACTCAGCTCGCTCTGTTCAAATTAAGGAATCTGACGAGAGTGGGGCCCCTGAAATGTCACCGCTGGGGATGATAGGGATGCCTCCTGTTTGGGGGCGCCTGCCAATTTCTATCCCCTTCAGCCTGACCCTCTTCTCCCTCGTGGTGGCATAAAGCTGGGTGAAAGAAGTGAAGCCAGTGGAGCTATCCCAGAGTAAGAGTGGTTTCAGAAGTCCTAAGGAACTCACCAAAGCTGAGGATGTGCATGGGGAACAACTGAGAAGAACATCTGGCCTAACAAAACAAACAAACAAACAAAAAGACAGCATCAGGAGGGAACAACGTAACTTGAACACGCTTTGCTTTATCCTAAATTATTTTCTTTTCTGAATGCTCAAAACTTATTCTGTATTTAGTGAGCAATGCCTGGCTTCTCGGTTTCCTAAGAAGAAAATAAAAATTGTCAGCAGTGCAATCCACTTGCTTGAAATTCCACACCCAGGACAGACAAACAGACACCTTCGTTTTGACAGGTCAGCCACGGCACACACAAATCACAAGCTTTACATTTCCACTAGCACATGCTCCATTATCAGCCACACAGACAGTAGAGCAAGCTCAAAATAGAACTGCTTTGTTCCACCCAGGAGCTCAGTAATATCCCTTATAAATCAGAATTAGCTGTATGGTTTCTTGCACACATTCCATGGATTCGCTCTGCAAAAGGCATTGACCATCCATACCACCTTCCCCCCTCTTTGTACCTGAAAAGTTATGCTGCTCCAGGGGGTGAAGGAGGGTGAAGAGAAGGAAAAACCTATGGGTTATGAATATTGACAGAGAAGATATTCTTTGTTTACTGAAATCTTGTTTACATAAATGCTCTTCACAGGCTACCCCCTAAGTCTAGAGGTCCTAAACCAGTGTCAGTGAGCTGTCTGGGTATTTTTTCCCACGTATTGCACTGCTATTCTGCTGACAATAGGGACCCATTAACATTTGGCCCTTCAAGTTAGTGCAGCCCAAGCCTTGGTGGCAGGACGTCTGCCTAATATGTAAAATAATGGAATGAATGGATTCCTTGGAAACAATGATAACAAGACCTGGCTGAGCTAACTGTGACAGCATGTGGTAATTTTCCAGCCCACTGACCCTGTAAAGAGAGCTGGAGCACAAAGCTTAGGCTGTGGGGCAGGCTGATCTGAATGGCTGCAAACAAGTGCAGAATATCTGATGATGTCATACACACAATTTGACAGATGGGGCAGGGTTTTTGTTTGTTTTATTTTGTTTTGCTTTGTTTTAAACTTGAACTTAACTGTTTATTTTTCCAACATATTTACACATTATGGGTATAATATGGAAAGCCACGGCTGCCTTAAAAGCACACCTCAGAAGGGTTGCTGTTGTGCATTAGGTTCGAGAAACAACCTTATTTCCCGGTGAAAAAAATGGTATTGCTTGTGCAGTGAGGGCTCCGGGAATGGCGGGAGAAAGTTGCTATAGAAAGATGCATTATCTCTGTATTCAGCCCCAGGACTGTGTTTAGAATCTAGCTCCCCCCTGAATTCTAATACACACTTTGAATAGCATAAAGAAGTATTGTTATTGCCTCGGTCTAGTCATTACATCAGAGAAACAGACAATCAGAGATATCTAAAAGGGATACTAATTTAGGTTTGGTGTCTGGGAATATAATGGGTCAAAATAAGTTCTTTTGATTACTAGAGAATCGGTGCGTGTTGGCAAGGCTATGCAACTCTAAATATGCTTTAGACACTGTAAATCCACTTAAGTACAAACATACGCTAACACAGTTGCATACCTCCAGGAGCATGTTTGAAAGTTTACATACATACATGTGGGCGGGGAAGAGATGATACAGCACAATTACTTGTGAATCACCATCCTTACAACTTTGTAGTTGAATAAACATTAAAGGGCAATTCCAATCCTGCATTCACAGTTGAAATGATAATACAGGTATAGAACACACTTCTGAATTTTCAGAATCCTCTGAAAGTGGATTAGACTTTTTATATGCCCCAAGGGAAAGATGCTACACAGACATTTCGAACATATTCCAATTGATTCTTCCTCTCTCCCTTCCATTGTTATTTATCTGTTTGGCTGTGAGCTCTCCAAGGCAGCGCCTGAAGCGCTGTGAAATAATGACAGTAGCAAGAAAGCAGAAGTACATAAGTAAAAAAAAAAAAACCCACACACTGATTACAGTGGAATTTTCTCTGCGTTTGACACAGTCAGCCAAAGTTTAGATAAACACCATCAATATTTTAAAATGACTAAGCATAGCCTGGGTAAACAAACCAGAAGGCCAGATTTTGAGGACCACGTTTTCTTACTTGCTTCCAGAGTAATTTTTCAAGCAAAGAAACGGATAGCAGGGATAATTTTTATCACAGCTTGAAATTATCATTATTAATGATGTGTATTATACCGCTGCCTTTTCAACAGCTAAGGATTCAGCTGTTCTATAAAACACTTTACAAACACACAGTAGCAAGCAGTCTCTGACCCAATGAGTTTTCAGTGTGATAAGCAAATTCAATACAGAGCCAGGCAAAAGGTCTCTCTATATATCCATTAAAACCCTCATGCCCACAGAATGTATGAAATGCAAATTTTTAGAATGGGGAAAAGGAGTCTGATCATCTCCTGCGTAACTTGAATGTCAGGTTGATGTTATTGCTAAGAAATTACTTTTTGGTTGCATTTTACAGTATTTTACTAGAAATGTAAGAAGCGTGTTTGCAACATTAAACTTGAGTGGCCAGAGAGGAGACCAGAGTGAAATACTTGGGTTGTCTCTCACACCTGCTCTTAGGCTGTAAAAAATATTTCCAAGTCTCTGCAGGTTTTTGCATTTCTATTACTCCTTGCTTTACAGGAAGAAAGTTTCCAAGTTATGGGACGTTTACCACTTTTTGTTTAATACCTAAAATCAAGACTTGTCCACCCAGGAGGGATCTCTGCTGATCAGAGAACTAACAAAATCCTGACACAGAGAATTTACTCTTCAGATTTTTTAGATTTAATTTTTGCAGCAACCGAGTACCTTGGAGGAGACCAGCCTGTGTCAAAGGTTCAGCAGCCTCAGCTGTCCTGATGCAGGTGCCAGGATCCCCAAATGCAAGCATCCCAGAGACTCACAGAAAGCCCTGAAACAAAGTAAGAGAGCATGATTTGTTGACAGGAATTTATCTTTTTCAGGTGAAGAAGAACACTTGCAGTTATTTGCAATGAAAAAGAGCCAACAAACAGAACTTATGGCAACTGATGATTTAGATTTACGATTTGGGTTACCGCTCCGAGAGTACGACGGTGACTTCAGCCTGTACACCATTCTGATGAGGAGAAAACAGTGCACCTTGACTAACTGGATGTGAAATATTTCATCACGAAAATGTTTGCAGTAAGGCAGAAAATGACCCATCAAATCACAGCTGATAACTTTGTAATTAAAAGCGCCCCAATTTTTTACATCTACATCTTTGAGCAAGTCAATACATCAAGTGTTTAATTTTTAATTGGATTAATGAATTATTTGCATCATTATTATGAACCATGCCATACTAAGTAATTTTTAATGTTAATCAAGTAAAATATCACGTACGGTATAATTAAATACTGTAAATCATATCTATTTTATTGCCACAAACTAATAAAGAGTTATTGTTTTTAAACAAAGTATGAAGAATAAACATAGATTTCAATGGTTTTAGCATGTTATAGGTGCACCTTTGCATTAAAGGAGACACAATGAACCCCCCTTGGATATAGGAAACCTTAGACCCAGCTTGTTTAAACTGATTTGATATAACAAGGCAATAACTTTTCTCCAGAAGACAAGTATTGTTTCCTGCAGACTCTCTATTTCTCCTCCATGTGTATGCCACTATAGAGTAAGTCTGCAGCACTGCTCGATTCTTTTACACACACCTATATTCCTTCTGTTTTATGTGTACGTACACAAGCATTTGCCTGTGTGTGTATGGGTATTCTGTTTACACCTTAAAAATGGTCCTTCCTTAATTTCTGTGCTGGGCAGCGAGGTGGGGTCCTTGCTGGTCTCTCACTTTGATGTCGGCATCCTCACTTCTCACTTTTCAGCAGACAAAGCAACTTTCAGGATGTATTTTAAGAGTTCTGTGCATTCCCGTTCCCCACCTGCAACTCCTTCAAAGCACCGATTTTAAGGATCACGAATGCAAACCATGGACTGTACCCTGTCCCCTTGCCAAAGCTCCCACCAGCAGAAAGTCAGTGAGGGGTGGGATGCAGAGGTGGAGACACTGACAGAGTTTAAGATATACACAACCTCTTTCTTTCAGAAACGCCTGAAGACTTCTTGACATCCCATAAATATTGATGGAAAAAAGAGAAAAATGTCCATGTAGCCAGCAATGCTATCATTGCAATTGCAGCAACAGCAGAATGGTTTCCCAACACCTCTTGTACATACAGATGCCAAATCTGCCACAGTACACAGCGTAGGAGATACCTCTCCAGCGCACAGCCCTGCCAGTTTGGAAACTTGAAGAAATGGGCATGAGTATGGAAAACTGTGGACAACAGAGGGACAGTATAGTTGTACCTACCCAGGCAAAATTCTGACCTTAAACGCACATTTGAGGCTAATGCCACTGCAGAATTTGAATCAGAAAAAAGGTACCATTTTACACTAGTGCCAGTAGATTAATACAAAATTTAAAATAACATTATTAATTTCTGTATATTCTAAGAATATTAAGGTTTTTCTCTTCTTTTTTCTCTGATAAGCAACATGGAACATGCATGACAGTAAGTTACTGCTATGCCCATTAACAGAAGGGATTTTTGAGGAAGGAGCAGGAAGAACTTGGAAGAAGGACAGGAGAGGCACAGGGGGGTGCTGTCTTCTTCCTGCGCTGGAGTAACCCATTCTGCCCACAGCCGGGCTCTGTATTAACATTTTCCTCAGCATTATTCTGGAGCTTTCATGGCATTACCTATGTACACTGCAGTGCACAAGTTCGGGCCCGGGAAATGATTTAATCCTCCTACAATCATGATGCCATGATTCTGACCCTGCCAGCCAAGGTAGCTTAGACCCATGTTTGAATCTAACTCATTGCATATGGGATTTGGTTACTGAGAAAAATTTGAATTTGAGGTCTCTATCTGGAAGGATATACAGTGTATTAATTATTGAGAGACTCGTGCTTACATAGCAACACAGCTATGGTTTTAAGGTAGAGTTACCAAAATCCAGGTTGAAATGATTACCTGATTTTCAGCCTGTGAAGGAGAAGAAAAAGGATATATGTCCTTGTTTGTGCACAAAATAGGTTTTAAATCAATTAAACATGTGAAAACCTCTATGTGAACACATTTAAATTGGTTTACATCTGGCTTGTATTAATTCAACTTCATTCAGTTTTCACCAAATCAATGCAAATGTGTAATTAGCTTAATGGCTTTTGCTCTTCCAGAACAATGGTCTTTCATTCTCGACAATGGGGAGCTGTTCATTTCCTACAGATTCCAAATGAGGTGTCGAGACGCTTTTATGCAATCGCTTTTACTATTTCGCTATTCTTTCCTTTGACTATGTAAGGGCTGCTTCTGTGTATTAAGCAGCCAAAGGAGGGCAGGTGCAAGGTAACCCAGAGAAAGAAGCTTTACTGTGTTTTTATGGGCTTGTATAAAAGAATGCACAGAGACAAATACAGAACAGGTCACTCACGCCAGCTTCTGGGTATTTTTCAGGTGTTAATTTCTCCATCTAATCTCCAACATTTGTCACTTGTCAAACAATCCCATGTTGCCCTTTCCCAGGCATTCATTCCTTTGTTAATTGATGTTGGGCTTAGCTATTTTTTATTTTTTTTTACCTGCCAATTAAAGTAAGCATTTCTTGCTTCACAATAAAGTCACAATTTGTGGTTTTGTCTAGGCTGATAACAACCACTTCTCCTTCAAGATCCTTCCAGCAGAGCTGTGAGATGGTCATTTTATTATCTTATATTCATTCCCCTGAACTGTTGGCATTTAGGAAAATGTTTATTCAGGGACAAATCCTGAAAAACACTTTGAGCTTGATGGATATTTCCAAGTGCCATCAGTGCCCACCGAAGACACTAGCTGTTGTCGGCAGCATCACCAGGTGCTTCACACTTCAGGGGATCCAGCCTTGGACTTTACCAGAGATTGTTGAAAAGAAAAAAAAATCTTTCACGTAAAAGTGACAAATAATAATAGCTCTCTGTTCTGAACATCCCTGGATGTTTGTTTTCTGTAACATGCTGTTCCTTAGAGAAAGATGGGAACAATACAGGAAATACATTTTAGGGCAGTTTTTGTGTAATGGAGTGGATGTCACAAGAAAAGGGGCTGAAACCAGAGAGTTCATCCCCAGGCCTTGGGAACATCACAAACTTACAAAACCAACAAAGCAGTTTTCAGCTTTACCAAATGCAGTCATTATGTGAAATCCTTTACCATAAATCATCTTAAAGTTATTTTCAATGGCGATTCAATATAAACCTACTTTTCCAACCAGGCATATCTGTGGTATGAAACACCGAAGAAAACCATGAAAGCTGCTTTTGTTAATTCACTCTGGAAATATAAATAACTGGGCTAGTAGTCAGTTGCCTTTGACATGGGAGAATTGCTGGAGAAATTAAGATGCCAAAAGGATAGACTGAAATATTCAGTAAATTACATACTGCAAGCGCTGATGGAAACCACTCACCCATTGTTTGAAATGATTGGCAAACAAGTTAGCAGTTTGTGGCCAATATTGGCATTGGCCATGTTGGCTATAAGTTTCTGCAAGTTAATGTGTTTTTCTGAACTGCCTGTAGTATTGCAACCAGGAAAGTTCAAAAACAAAATCCTATTTCCACTGTGGAAAATACTACTAAGTTTCCACTGGAAGTAGATTACTGCGTCAGGAAAACATTGAGCGATGTGTGATAGCACTTCTCTTAAGTGATTAGATTATCTAACCTTCTTTGAAAATTTCCTCCCCTCATATAGTTCCCCTATGTAGTATAGTCTGTCTTGGACATCAGTTAGACAACATGCCACAGCATACCTAAAAAAAAGGAGGGAAAGAAAACAAAGAGAACTTTAGGTAACTGATGATGAGTAAGATCAATTCAAATCCTCTGAATTCGAAGGTTTGAATATATAAGTATGTTTGTACATCTAATGTAAAGCAAACATGATTAACTGCACATGTATTGTTTTTTAAAATAGTTTGTATGTAACTACATAAACAAGTAATTGCAGACATGGATGCATTCCACTCTTACTCAAAAAGGAAAGTTAGGAGTTCTGTTACAATCTGGTGTCTCAAGTCAGTGGTGGTGATGGCTAATTCTTGCCGGAAACAGAACATGCCAGATGGCATAGATGTTTGATACCACTATGTCATGCTGCTGCTTGCCAGGAAATTTCTACCTCCTGTTTCTTGCCCCAGAGGTGCACTGGCATTGTCTTTCCATTAAAAAGGTAATACATAGAATATATAGTAAGTAAATTATTAACTTACATATCAAATTTGTATGTAAAACTGGGCACATACCAATGTGGTACCCGATAGTTCTCTCAAGATTCTTTGTGCATATCATCTAAATAACACAAATTAAGCATGTTTATTTGCTAGTTCTATTTCTTTTAAACTTCCTGTTATACACAGCAAATGCAGATATACATAATAAATTATCCTGTTATCAAGGAAAGGGAAAACAAAAGCATTGATTATGTTCTCTAAAATTGCCTTTCTTTTTGCATTTTATTTCTCAAATCATTCATAAAAAATGCCAGTCTTCAGGATGACCTATACAAATCAATGCAGATCTGTTAAAATTAAAAAAAAAAAAAAAGAAAAAAAAAGCTTTGACTCAGGGAACAGGCTGCTTTAGCTCTCCTAAGATTTTGCTAGGACAGTTTTTTGTCAGCTGCAAGATTTACAGATCGATAGTCCACATTCACCATTCTAAGTTGAAGATCCAAACGATAAATATGATATGAACAGTATGTGAGTGCTCGTGTGTTCAGTGTGAGCTCAGCATCGGTTTATCTGTCAGAATTCTATGATTATTTTCTGATATGTCTTACAACACTGATGAAGAGGATAATGTGATTGGAGTGACAGCACTTTGAAATTTTATCCAAGCCAGACAAAACCTCAACCTTTCTTTCTCCTCTTTTATGATGATATTTAAGCTGCGTAACACTTATACCTTCTTGTTGGTTGAATAAAAAGTGACATCTCCTTCAAAGAGAAAATGGCAAAAATAGATGGGGAAAAAAAACCCAAACCACTCATTTGTAGGTATGAAAACTATTTTACTGGAACCCTCAGTCTTCAGAGAAGGTCTAATCATCACAGATGGCCCACTTAAGGTTGTTAACATGTAAAGTTTGCCTGCTGTGCATTACAAGGCTATAATTTTCATCTTGGAGTTCCCATGAAAGAACAGCTTAACTCAGGTCTTTTAGTTTATAACATCAGAGAAATCCTCAGTGAAATTACAGCCTTAGGAGTACCCGGCATATTATTTTATTTCTACTTACAAACTACTTATGTATCACTGCAAGGCAAGTTATCAATAAGGAATAAAATATTGTAATATTTATTTAATACATAAGAACCACTTCTTTGTGTTAAGTAGTTCCCGTTAATGTCAATAGTTTAAAAGAATGTGGTATTACCTTTTGTGGGTGTTTTTTCAGCCATCCAAGCTCTTTAAAGAGACCAAAGTTCATGGCCCCAGAGGCTGTGCACACTGGTTTGTGCTACCTCTGCACTGAGCCAACCCCTCAGTAATTTTCTGTTGTGCCATGGCTACTACAAGGAAAGAAGCGTGCCATTGCTTGGGCAGGTCTTCCCCAACAGTACTCATGCTTCTTGCCTGACAGACGCAAGCTTTACCTCCTGCTTAGGACTTTTGGTAGACCCGTTGACAATGCACATCTCCTCCATCACCCCGATGTTCTCGCTACGCTCAGAGCAGCGAGAGGCTGAAGTGTCTTTCAGCCAAAGACATTAACATCAACTGAAGACCCTCTTGGCAGGCCGGTTATGGTCAGCTTCTGTTCCTGTTTAATTTCTGGCTCTGTCCTGATCACAGAATCATAAAACTGTATAATCATTTAGGTTGGAAAACACCCTCAAGATCACCAAGTCCAATCGTAACCCTCTCCTTGGTTGCCAGTGGTGCATGCCCGATGTGTGCCACAGGCTTTCCCTCGTCCACATGGATTCACTGCTTGAAAGGACAGAGCAGAGAGGCTGCTCATTACCTGCCCCGGTCCTGTCCCCTTGCTCTCACCTGCAAGACCCTGATCTCAGCTCAAACAGACTCTGAAGAGGGATTACAGAATCATAGAATTATTTAAGTTGGAAAGGACCTTTGAGATCACCAAGTCCAAGAACATAAGGCAAATTCAATCTTCTGTGTTTTTGAATCACTTGGGAACCAATCCAGACTTCCATAAACCTGAGAATTTTCCAGATTTTCATAAACCTAAGAATTTCTCACAAGTGCTAACTAGTTTTGAAGAACTTTTGAAGAAGTGATTATGTATGTATATATATATATATATATATGTATATGTATAAAAAAAGCAAAATCTTTACCAATACTTCCCACAAAGTGGTACAAAAAACCACTTTTCAGCATTTATGTGGGTCATCTGAAATTTGTTCTTCCTGACTAATTGACATTTATCCATCTGATTATGTGACCAGCCACTTTGATCATACGAGGAAGCTAGCACTCCTCAGTTGGATGACAAGGATCTTTAAAGCAGAAAAATTGTTATCATAACTAACCACCTCCCAGCACACATGTTCTGTGCAAGGCACCTTCTGCATAATGCTGTGCTTGACGATCAAAATTCCCAGCAATTCTTGAGTGTGTGATGTTGTGTGTGGCAATGTACACGTATAAAGAGCAGCACGAGACCTACAAACCATCATGTACAGTTGTCAGCATTTTTATTTAAAAAAAATAATCTTAATTGGTTTATGATTTCAAATTTCCTCAAAATGTTTACAATTATGCATGTTTAATGCCCATTAAGGAATAAGAGAGGAAAAAAAGTGTATGTGGTTCTTACAGCCTAGAATCATAAAAGATTGCAACAGTTTGGCTTCTTATTTTTATTTTCCTGGTAAAACAGCTCATTGTTTATTAATGCACAATGTGATGATGAACTTTCCACCTGTACCATCACTACTGGCACATAGGGCAGTGGCATGAATAGGAGAAGGCCACCTGAGATCCCTTCCAGTAGTGCCGTCTGGGCTCCTGCATGGTGGCTATTTAATGTGCAGAGTTCTGTGGAAATTTTCCTTAATTACCCTGCAATTGAAATCACGGCAGAAGTCCCATCTCTGTCTTATTGTTTATTTTATTAAATATTTATGTTATTATTAAATGTTTATTCGTTTACATTATTATTACTGTGTTGTTCCTACCGTAACCTGCTAGAAATCTGTAGCTCACAGATGTCAGAAGTGTCACTGTTTACTTTCCAGACTGAGTATGCCTGCCACTTATTGCCATAACAATGTCCTTTTCAGGCCACACTATGTTGCTCATCCCTGGAAACATCTAATACAATGTTTGTTACCGGTCATCTTCAAAGGTTGATTTGTTTTATCCCAAAAATATTAGAACTGACTGTATGGAATAATAGCAAAACACCATACAGATGAGCAGTAAAAAAAATTCTCCTTACTGTCATAGTGCTGCAAGAACTGATTTGAATACGGTACAGAAAAAGGTAGTTGCTCAGTATAAAAAGGCGAACTTTTCTTTTTAAATCACTTAAATGGTTTTGATTCTACTTTTGCTGCTCTGCTTTGTGTTTCCATCACCTACAAGAAACAGAATACTGAAACCAGAAAAAAAAAATTTCAAGGGAATCTGACTGCAGTGAAACCTCCCGAGAAATGCCAACATCTAGGTAAGAGAGGTTTAAAGAATAAATCTGCAAACTTTTGGGTGCTTCCCTGAATCACATCACCATATCTTCAGAGGCTTGCTTGTCACCTATTATCAGTATTTGACTTATTTTTGTTTCATCTTACCCCTGCTTCTATTCCACTTTCCTTTTTCAAGGTATGGAAATCGGGCCTTTGGTGTTATTTGATATCAAAACAGATTAAAACTCTTTTTCTTCCACAATAGTGCTTTATTTTTTCCTTTACTAGTTTTCTTTTATCTCATCAGGTTTGCATATATCAGGATTCTATAACACTAGTAAGTACACCAAGGGGCCTTGTCAATGTTTCCATTATCATTCATAAATCATTATTTTCAGGGTTAATATTTCAACAGTTGTAAATCTCATCTTGCTGAAATGAAGCAGCCTGAATTTGAGTCTATTCTTTACCTTCTAAAATTGGATTAAACCCATTAAATACCTTTTCTTGTTTGTTTTTTGGATGATAAGACATGTGCCAGGAGGCCACCTCCTCAGGAAGCGCTTGGCTGGAATGATTTCAATAACTTCACTGATGAAGAAAGGAAAGAGCTAGAAAATTATTATTAAAACATTATTAGTCTTGACGGTGATAGACGAAACTGGGCTCATAAATAGAAGCGTAAAGACATTAACTCTACTCAGGAGAGGCCATTCCCTTCAGTAATAGCTGTCTTTATTCTAGAATTCACAATGAAGATCCTCTCCGCTGCCTCACCTGGGTTGCAGTCCCATGTCACGCATGTCACCAGCCTGTCCATGCTCTCCACTGGCCTCCTGCCTCTCTCATCCTTCTCACCCTCCTCACTCAGCCAGCACTGACCGTCCTCCAAAGTCTGGACACCATCGCTTCTTGAACATGCAGCTTCTCTGAAAAGCCAGGCAGTGCCCCTTTATCCCCTTTATCACAGGGGCTAGCACCCTGTTTCCAATCCTAGTGTGGGGCACACATTCAGCTGATTTTTTACAGTTCTCCTTTCTTTCTTTTTCTTTCTTTTGCTGTTTTCCACCAGAATCCTAACCCTGCAGTGCTCCTGCCCACCAGCAGGCAGCTTGCTTTCTGTGGTGCAAGAAGCACACAAGTTCTATGTTGCCTTCTGACAGTGGGATGGAAAGACAGCGTGTCTAAGAATAAAGCTGTTTAAGGATCTTCCATTTTAGCACTCAGTCAAGACTTTTTCTTTGATGATTTTTCATCACAAAGAGTTTGCAATTATTTTCTCCAGTCATTCTGCTCCTCTTTCTCTTTGCCATACCAAGATGTGGAGTAGGAATCCCAAACAGCCTTCATCAATGCACCTCAAGAACCATCTTATGACCCTCATATAACACTTCACATGACTGTTTAATTTCCTATTTAAAACAAATTAACTGTTGCATGCTGTAATCAGGACACAAAGGATTGCAGATCTTGTCTGGAAGTATGTGGAGGTTACTGAGAGGTTGTCCAGATTGATGGTTGCACTGAGTGTGTGACCTGAGAATGAACTTTGACTAAATTTTGCTCTTTGTGCACTTGGCAGTCTGTATTTGGAAAGCATCAATTGTCTACACTCAATGTATTAAATGTAAGGCATATGCTTTCCACAGACTTGGACCTTTGTTTTTACAGAAGCCAAAAGCTTCATCAACCTTATTTATATCCGTTATATCAATTATTCCATAACTATTTCAATCTGCTTTACTATGCATTCATTTCATTAAAGGAATATGTCCATCAACTCATGCTTTCTCACCATTTCCTCCTCTGGATAGTGTATGCTCATCATCACTGTGGCAAGGATGATGAGTAGTAGTTGTGCCTTGGATGGTAAATTTCCATGGCAGTTTTGCAAGACTGCTTTACATTTAAGCTCCATTTAAATCCCAGTAGTCTCAGGAGCCAAGAGTTCCATTAGTGTATTTTTATTTAGATTTCGTACCTTTATTGTAGACATGTATGATTGTATGTACATACATACACATCAGACAGAGAGAACAGGAGAGAGAAGGGAAGGAAAGATTTTTCAGATCATGGGGGACATGTTTTCCCAGAAGGCGTTCAGGCACACAAAAGATGATACCACACAAAAGCAGAGAATTATTGCCATGAAGAGGCAATATACAGACTAATCACTTGCTATGACCAGAACAACTGCTTTTACAAAAACACCTTAAAAAAACCCAACAAACAAACAAAAAATTTTATTATTTATTAAAGATTATGATATCACAATGGTTAATTCATGTTAACTTGTCCAAAAGAACCTCACCAGCAATTTTCCATCTGAATATGTTTTTCACAAGGCCTAGCCTCCCAACCAAACCAGAACCTTCCCTCTGTTGTTAGTACACCAATTGTCCACCAAAGTAACTTTTACTGAAAAAGAAACAGAGCTACCAAATCTTGTTCTTGGGAACAAAAAGCCTGGTATGTGGTGGCTTAGCTGCTACTGTTAATTTTGTTTTAAGCACGCTTTTTTTCCCCTTTTTTTTTCCTTAATGTTATTTATTTAATACTTTGCTATGAAAATAATTAACTGGGTTTTCCCATCCTGTTCCTAAATCAAGCAAAGAGTTTCAGCTTTGCCTATTTGTGTAAGGCTATTAATATTAGTCTACTTAAGAACCTAACATGAAAAAGACAAGGGCTTTTCTAATCCTCAGGACTATTCATCATCATTTATGTACCTTGCTTAGACAATTACAGCACAAACACCTATAGTTGTACTTACAGGAGTTAAAAAGCAGTTTTCATTCTGCTTCCAAGACTAGAAAGCGCTGCTGCTGCCACCAAGTTTTAGATGAGGATTCAAACTAGACTAGATCTCTCAAGAAGCATTTTTTTGATCAATGTTCAGAATAATAAAGCAGATAAATAAATAACTGAACACGTATAACATATAAATAACAATGTCTGTCTGTAAACCAAATATCCGCTGTAATTTTCAAGGTGCCAGCTTTTTTAAGGATCTTTTCAAATCACACCAAGAGACCATAACCCAGGAGTGCCATCAGGACACAGGGCTGGACAATGACTGGATGTACAAGTGGTAAGAAGAGCCCACGTGAGCAACCCCAAAATTCAGACCCATCAGGAACCACTGCGGCAGACCAAAAAGCAGGTTTATGGCCTGGACACAGCAGGGACCCCACAGTGGGGAGCGAAAGCTGTGCTGGGTGGGTCAGAATTAGACTCTTTCTCACTTGGTGGGACCACAAGATGTGGCCAGCATGTGAATGTATGGCTCCAGAGAGTCATAAATGGAAAGCGTTTTTAAAAAGTGTGGTTCTGAGCCATATAGAAAATGTTCAGAGTTAAAACAAATAATTAATAAGTAAGTGCAGGAAATAAAAGAGGAGGGGACAGTGAGCTAATTCCTGCATTTTAGCTTGAACGTTTTTTTTTTTTCCCTCAGCTTACTAGGCTTATTCTTTATCACAGGTCTGAATGAATCAGCAAAGCTTGCTTTGCTTTGAAGAATGAGACAAATTACAGGCAAGGAAATATTTAAAACATCTCTGCAGCCATAACAACAGTTTCATGGGATTAAAGTGGATCCTTACAAAATATATTCCAGCCAAAAACTATTTCACCAATTATTCAGCAATGTTTTTGGCACAGTGGTACTAATAGAATTATAATACTTGTAGAGAAAAAAGCTGTATGAGCATGAACAATTTAACCACTCTCAAGCACTTTTTTTCATGTACAAAGATCACAAGCTTACCTAAGAACTGGGTTACCACAATTAAGCTCCAGATGTCTGAGAATATTTGAACAGGACTCAAGACCAGATTTCTGAACATACTTCCACATGCTAAGCTCAGCCCCCAAATGGAGGACCTGTCCATCAGATTGTCTTCTTGGTCACAGAAGCTTTATTTGCCCTGACAAATCATTCCAAAACATCCCACTTATTTTATGCATCCAGTCTTAGACATGACCCAAATGCCTAGTTTCCTCTCTTGAGGTTCTGAAAGCTGTCTCATCTGACTGTTTTCATATTTACATGTGTAATAGGCTATTTTCTCCTCATCTCCCTATACTAAGCAAAAAATAAATTCTATCTGCTTCTAAAGCTGTCCTTGCAGAAGAGGCTCCGTTACCAAGTTCTCCTTCCCTCCCACTATACTCACATGTAAATCTGCTGGAGGTGACCAGAAAATTGGAGGTGGTTGCCCTCCTTAACTTCCCAGAATGCCTTCTGGAAGCACAACGTGCTTTCTCATACCTGCACACTGCCACAGATCTCTACAAATACAAGAAAAGAACAGCCATCTAAATCATATAAGAAAGAATCATATGGGAATGTAGTTAAAAAATCCATCTGAACTAACTGCTCAAGAAAGCTTGAGACGCTCAAGAAAGGTGATAGAACATCGCATCCATGGAGCAATCTGTTTCGCCACTTTTAATAAAGATGATATTTGGGATGACTATAGCCTTGTACCTGTCACCCTGGTAACAAAAAGCACTCACAGTGTGCACTTACAACTGGAAGCTGCATGGTGAGGAAAGCCATTGAGCTGGCTTGAAGGAAAGAGTGTAAAGATTAAGAGCTGTGTGACACATGGAGTGATTAGCCAGAGTTCTGCTCATACTGGGTTAGCTGGAAAGTGTTCACATGGGTTTTGTTTATGGACAAAGAAGACAAAGTGGTTTGGTGGCACCACAACACACTGTGAAACATGCCAAGGGGTGCATCAGGTGATGCAGACCTCTCTATGGGCTAATTTACAAGGAAAATCCTTTCAAACCCAGCTTGAGTGTATCTATTCTATATATAGATGTACAGAATATATAAAGGAGAAGACTGACAACAGTTTAGTATTTTTACATTATTTTTTTTAAGTAGAGACGCTTAAGGAGTTGCACACTTGGACTCCACTGAAAAATAATAACAGTTAAGTATTAAGTATTAGTTTAATTATCTCATTATTAATAACAGACAGTAGTATCAGCAGTGTCTGTCCAGAATCACTGTCCATATGCATCCCACAGAGAAGATGCACAAAACCAGGAGCTGGCAGTGGACAGGACCGTGCAGCCTAACCCTCACACATAAGCAGCCTCCTCTGCATTTGCAATAAGGGCATCCTAGTTACACAGCATGCATCAGGTGTTCCTGTACTGCCTAAATACATGATTATATTTCACTTTATATTTAATTTCATAATACTTTTCAAATGGAGTACATGTCTTCAGTAGACACCATTTCAGAATTTCCTAACTGCTTTTCTTACACGTTGGCCACCTTATCGTGACACTATCTCATTATTTTCTGCAAGACACATTAGCTCCATGCATGAAAATTATAGTTACAGTGGAATACGCAAGATATAGTTGTAGTTCAGCAACAGAAATACATCAAGTCCATAGCAGCAGAACTGTGGTTTGTTCATCATTCAAGAAATCCCTCAACATCTTACAAATTTTGGTGTTTTGACAACCAAAGGATTTCTTCTGAACTGTGACTGCTTACTTAGTTATGCTGCAAATGTTCTTCTCTGAAACTGTTTGGACTTTCTCAAGTCTCCAGGAAGAGAGACGTTGCCTCAAAAAGTCAGAATCAAACTTCTGGCTCTTCTCAGACACGGACAGCCACAGAGTTACAGCTCTCTAAAGCTCACCTTCAGAGAAATCCCCTATTGTAAACAAATGAGGAAACACAAGATTTTATATTCCCACCACAGGTGACATTAGCTTTTCAATCAGTTGCTCCTCCATTGATTAGTTAAACAAACCAAGGAATGTCAAGCAACCATCAACACTTATGATATTTTTTCAGAGTAAATGACACACGTGTGTGATCACTTTGCTTTAGTTGCACCGTCTTTGAGGAATTTAATTGATCTCCTCTGAGAGCATGGATACCTCTCAGATAAGGGGTGTCTCACGCTCTTTACCAACTCAAGCGTATTCTTCGAGTAGACCCACTTAACTTTACACTTGACTTGTGGAGTAATTTCAGTTCAGTATTGCACACTCACCTCTGAACTGTGGCTTTTCTCCTCACAACACACTTCCCTTAAAACTCCCTCCACTTCCCTCCCTGTGGCCTGCTTTCCAAAACCTTTCTGTACTAAAACTTTAAATTACTGTTAGAAACGTTTATTTCCATCTCACTGCTTCTGGCCAGGGAAACATTCAAATTACATCCAACTCAATATATAATGATCTTTGAGACTTTTTATCTCTAATGAAAGCTGGATTTTGCTTGTCCTTTTTAAATTCTTTTGGTGGAGCAGCAAATTTCTCTCTGAATAGACCTATAAAGTGTGTTGTCACAGTCTGCTTTAAAAAGGAGCATCCCCATGAGCACCTTGAATCTGTAAGACTCCTGCTTGAATTTCTCCTTTGAAATCCACCATCCCTTCCTAGTGAGCAAGTCCCTATAGAAGCTCTCTACTCTTTTTCAGATCAAAGGTAAGTACACTTGCAGATCAATGCAAATGTAACTTTTCCTATGCGGTAAGTCTACCTGTTTGTGCAAGCTGGAAAAGGGGTTCTTCTCTAAAGATACTCAAACATTCCTTTTTTCAAACCAAAATGAACAATATTACAAACATGTGTGGTTTTCAACCTGGCCACATAACTTCTTGCAGTGTATAAGACTCAACTCTTTCTTTTTCCATCTTCTTTTTAAAACATCAATCCCTTCTCGTGGCTCTATAGCCACTAGATAAGAAGCATGGCAGACTAGGACCAGCGATGAAACTTAACTTAATTTTAAGAATTATTTGGTAGCAATAATACTACGTAAAAGCTTCAAATGTCTATTTGTTTTAAATATCACAGGATACTTTTTATATGCTGATGAAAAAACAAATGTCTCCCAGAGGAAAGAACATGTTTGAGGTTTAAAAAATAAATTAGAAAAATCATCATCCTGGGTAATACAGAGATCCACTTCAGTGTAAGCATATTCACCGTCCATTTCCTAGCAAACATGTGGTGCAGGGGAGAGGGAGGGCTGACTTCAGTCTACTCAAATGTGCTGTAATGATGGCAGAGTCCTGCTCACACTGTTTGGAAGGTCCTTTTTTTTTCCACCCCATAAAAGAACACTCTCCGTTATTATGCCACAAGCACAGGGACAACCTGTTATTTTAACACTAGGATTTTGACTCACTGACACTCAAAATCTGGAATTTAGGAGTGTGATTGCTCAGACCTGTCACAGGGTTATGATGTTTGTACTTTTCTGCTCCTAGACAGGCAACGCACAGTGCTGCACCCCTCTGAATTAACAGCACCGCCAGTCTCTTGCCTACTGAAAAGTGCTGGAGCCTAAGAATCACTCGTGGACCTCCCCACGGTATGTTATTGAGTCTGAAAAGATTAGAAACTTATTCCCTTATAAAGGTCTGATCTAAAGTTACTGGTATGATCCAGCTTGTTCTCACACAGGTTTCAAAAGGCCCCCAGATTAGGCTGCAAGTTTGTATGTATTGCATTCTCCCGGAGAATTTAAAAATAGTATCACTCTGTCCTGCTGCCTCCCCGTTTGAGCTTTTAAATTGTCTTTGCAGAAGCTTCTCACTTGACCAAGGAAATGACTTAGATAATCTACCACATTAATACCTAAATGCTATGTCAGATTGGCCTCCTGGCTACCCATACCCCAAAGGCTGGACCTTAGCGGTAGGTCATTATGTTATCTAAAAATGATTGCTTGGAGAATGAACAAGAAATTTGCTACTGATGGGGTAGCAACTGCTTCTGGAAAGTAGGTGTCTCTTTAGTGGGGAGGCTAGTTATCATCTCAATTTTAGATACATACGGCAATTTCATCACACAACCTGCTGTTTATTCTTCCCAGGGTTAAGCTTCCTTTTAAATAAATGGTGTCCACAATGTTGATAAGACATTTTCTCAATGCCAAGAAACTATATATATATATATATATATATATATAAACTTTTTATTTTTCAAAATTGTTTTTCTACAGTTTAGTTACAAATATGAGAAGGGTGGAAAGATTAGGCTCTCCCACCTGAGAAGGAGGTTATGGTGGTTAACATCAGGATAATTCCCACTCTTAAAATATCACTGTATTAGACTGTTGTGATGGACTAGACATAGAGATTTTATACAAAGGATGATTAATTTGTCTATATACGTGTGGAGAGTAAGAAAAAATGTTTGCCTTTTTATTTGCCAGGAGGACTCATTTATTGATCCATGCAGACTCTTTCCTCATAATATAAATCAAAACATATCCTTGTATGCTTTCTACATCCAGACCAGAAATTTACAGCTAAAATGAAAGCTGACTGTTGGAAAGAACTTCAGTTTTCACCTGGAGACCCAAAGAATACTGCTTCTCCTGCGGCATCTCACTTGCTGTTTTCCTTTTAGCATTATTACTATGGTTTCCTTTCATATTACATTGAAGTTCTAAAAAAAAGAGCCCTGCAACCACCCTTAGTGTTAAGACTTGAGAACATATAAACACAAAATATGTAATCTTTCTTTGATTTGAGCCAGAATATTGCATTGCTATGCTTTGAAATCATGACTGGTTTAGAAAACGGACACTTTTAATGGAAAAATGGCTTTTGAAAGCTGCTTTTGAAAACACACTGAATAATTCTCCAAATTGTGGCTGTTTCACTACCTGAATATTGAGGATAACTGCAAGAAATACTACTTTATTTTCCACACTATTCTCCTTACTCTTGGGAGTGACATGGTGAAACATACCTTGTTTTACAGTAAAACCTGTACAAGCACCTTGTGTTTTTCAAACCACTTCCCAAACCACTCCAAAACATCTCATTATCGTCATCGTGAAGAGAGTACTTAAAAGAGTCCTTGGAACTATACATTATTTCCTCCTAAATTATATATGCCAAACACCCTCAAGGCCCTTTGGTAAAAAGTGCTGTTTCTTTCCCCTTCTCATTGCCCTCTCTCATCCACAACTTAAATAAAAATGTAGAAACTCCAGGTATTGCCTCTCTGGTTTCTCCTGGAGGGCTCTTGGAGGTTTCAAAGACATAGTCTGTGAGCATGACAACACATAATTCAAAGGGCAGAGAGTGATTAATCTTTATAAAGACCATCTTTACACCTAAGTGTTTCTAAGACACATCTAATAACCATTAACAAACAAACAAAAAAACCTTTAAATGGAGTAGTAAAAATCATTCTTTCTGTTAAGTAATCAGGTACTACTTGTGCTCCTGATATGACAGTGCTATGGATTTTCCAGTCGGCAGAGTCTTCTAACACAAGGATAGCTAAGACTTTGATTTTGAGACTAAGATTCTGAACTTTTAGCCTGATTAAAGCCCCAAATTAATAATTTTCTTTTAAAACTCTTCCCATAGACACTTCTTATATACCATGAAGAAAAAAATAAGAAAATTAAGAGGTCAGATATATTTCTTTCCCTTTACAAGTCATCCTTAAGACAGATTTCTTTCCAGCAAAACCTTACTAATAATCCAGACATACATTTTACGCTCTACAGAGAAGTACAGTGTCTCTCCAGCCTCTAGGAAAGATTTAACAGTAGATGCCACAGCACGTTACTAGGTCAGTTATTTTTACTGTGTTTTCTAGAGTCTTTTTCCAATCCTACTACACACTGGAAGAAAATAAATGTAAAATTCAGTTAGAGAAAGTGCCTTTTGTGATTCTTTTTCTTTTCTTTAATTGTATCCATTCATTTACTCAGGCTTGAATGAGGGCAGTGGCCAAAAGGAGATGTCACCATGGACTACGATTTTGTATGGTACGTTCAGCTACATACAGCTGTGGCTGTCAGGTAAAATTGGATGAAAAGTCGACATATTTTGATCTGCTCAACTGAAGACTTCTAACTTCGGGGTTATACTAAATGGCACTAAAATAAATATATACCAATCACATAAAACAGGAATACTTTCCCAAACTCTTCATTTGGACATTAACTTTTTCAACATCAATTTAGCATTTTATACTGTTAAAGGTTTGTTTACTTGTGTTTCTTTTAATGTGGTTTTCTGGTACCTGCTTTTTAACTACTAATTTAAATTGAAGTAATAAAATCTCATTATTGTCTGCATCAAATATACTGGAGTGTGATGGATTATTCTGCTCAGTATGACCGCTTACAAAATACAGCATGGCTTCCCCCAGAATATCGGAATAGGTGCAGTAATAACTCATTACAATCCTTTATTTTGGGATTATTTTTACTAAAAAGCTTTTAAGAAACTTTGAAGTGTGAATTTCTCAACAGCTGAAATATTGCTGATTTAATATTTTTTTCATATGAGGCAGGAAAAAGGGACCTTGCCTGTTTCCCTATAGGCAGAAGCAACCACATCAGCAAACTATTAATTTACAGCACACCTTTGCAATTCTTGTATTTACAGTGTTGAAACAGAGCAAAACCAATTTCTTTGGCCAAGAGAGCAAACACGAATTTTTCATGAGTCCAGCCCTGAATTGCACCATACGTAGGCAGCAGACTTCTGTAAGTGATTTTGCGTGGGTTGGTACCACCATGGTACGTGCAGTCTCTTGACTGAGGCTGAGAATTGTCTCTGATGGGACAGTTTTACCCGTGTCGGGCAAGTCCTGTCATGTCTTCTGGAAAGAGCTGGTTTCTTGTTAGGTATACCAAGGCAGAGCTACAAGGGGAAAGGCACCACCATGTCCCAACAAAGCCTGGATATTTGGATGAAATTAAGAACATGGTATTTAAGATGTTATCTTTAAATTTCCATTTGATTTCTTGATGTTAAATCTTTGTCGGCATCGAAACATCCAGGTTTCCTGCATCTTCTGAATCCAACAACTGGGGAAAACTTCATAGCCTTCTTGAAAGTTCAAATCCTATTAACACCATAAGCCCCCTTTGGCTTCCAGCCTCAGCTCAGCCCAAGTAATTTTAGGCACTTCATGAGGGCCTAGTGTCAGGAACCATGAACTTTTTTTCACAGAAGGTAATAAGCACTTCTGGAGAGCAATTCAGCTCACTTTCTACTGGGATGTAGATCATTAACTTATATGATTTAGGAGGCTAAAACTGGTTGTCATTAATCTAGGCCTTACAGTAGATGAATTAATAAAATAGGTTTTTCACACAAAAAACTCACTCTGGTAATCTGACTAATCCAATACGTTTTCTCAAATTGCAGACAGCAGGATGAGGAATGAAAATCTGCCATGGGGTGAATTTCTTCCTTTTCAATAGTTTTGATGAGGAAGTTAAGGTGGACTGGTGAAGAAGCTGGGATGTCAGGGCAGGAAATGAGGACCTCTTTTCATCTCACTTCGTATTAACACAGACTCTTCAACAGATATGTTAGTGATAAACTGCTAAATAATATTTAATTCCATTTTTTACCAAGGCATTTCCAAGATACACATTTACCCAGTGATTCTGAATGGACTGGAATGGCATTTAGGTGATGGTATCTCAGATGTGACTCATTGGATTATACCATTTTAGTAAATGTAGCAATTTTCACAATGTTCAGTATCTCTCTGTTTTATATGCTTAACCACCCACATAACTAAGGTTTTAAAGAAATGGGTTGACAAAGGCAAGGCAGAGCCAGTTTTGACATCACTCTAGTGAAGAATGGGCAAAGATTTGTCAGGTCATCACAGATTCAAAATTCAGTTTTGTTTCAGTGGTAAAGTCCCTAAATCAAAGTTATTCCTTTCCATGAATCCAGCCGACCCAAAGACTTACAGACCACTCAGCCTTGGAGGGTTCATGGCTAAAACTTTACAGGAATCTCACAAAATACTAGCAATTTAAGTTCTCCCCTTAAAAGCAGCCCCATTCCAAGTAACTGCTGACTCCCTGTGATGTCTATCCATGCCAAACTGTCATGTTGTACGCGAAGGATTTACTAAAGCACTTCAATACGCCATTGGGTTGGATTTTCATAGGTGGACTGGTGCAGAAATTGACACTTGTGTGATATCCCAGCAGCACTGACAGCCAGCAGGAACAATCATGAAGACATAACCTCATGGTCAGAACTGTAGGATGACCACCTGTATTACACTGTTGCGGGCAACCAGAAACAAAAAATTACTAATATCCTTGCTCTTCTGCTCCATACATCCTGATATCTCAGCCCCTTACCTATGAAGATTAGTTCTCAGAAAGCCAAACTGGTTAATCACATAATCCTTAGATTTTCTGTAAAGCTTTCTGTGTCCCAGTAGTATCGATTCATAGCATGGAGTGAAAGAGTTTTTTTTCTAAGCAAAGTGGCAGGTGGTAGCTTCAGCCTCGACACACCACCTCCCTTCAGGGAAAGCGGTTCTTACAAACAACAGATGGATGACACAATGGCCAAAGGCCTGAAACTCAGGTTGCATTATTATCTGAAAGGGAGGGTGTGTGTTTTAATGTAATAGCGGTATGATAGGTTAATCAAATCAGCAGGGAAAATCCTGTGGTGGAGCTGCTAGAGAAAATACAGTGTGTTATTCAATCTGGTAATCACTGTCAGCAGCTCTAGTGGCAGTGAGGTATATCAATACAGAAAGTGGCAGGACAAATGCACCGGACCTTATTCAGCTGCTCTCCACATAAGGCGTGTTTTGCAAGAGTCAGATGCAGAGGTGAACGCCTCACATAAGCCTCCTCACCGAGTGATTGAAAGTGTAGACTCCAAGCTAGTGGGAACACACGGAAGGCAGGGAAGATGTCAGGTTTTGTGTTCTTCAGAAACATTGGCCTGGCATTTGTCTGCCTGCATCATCATCTGTAGCACCTCTTTCTGGTGCCGCCCACATTTCCACACGCTGATATGTTTCACCTCAAAGTGGGAACCTGACTGACACAAATGCACTCGTTGTCCACGTTGTAGTAGAATTAGGCACCTCAATGTATCTCCTGCATTTTAATTAGGTTTGTTATGCAGTGTTGTGCGGTTGTACACTTCTCTTCTAGTAGTTCCTGTGACTGGTGGAAGTGCAAGATCAGTTTCAAGCTCACGGATGCAATGCGCACAGTGGTTAAACGCTAAGGCTGTGGCACAACTAGAGGAGTGCTGAGTGACAGCTTTAAGGTTACACCCCATCCTCACCGACACTTTTGTGAATAAGACAAGGAAAGAAGACGTGGTGTCACATACCTAATGCTGCAGCATACCCGTTCAACTGGAGATGCCCAGGGTACATAGCCAATGCAGTGTATTGTAGGGGAATTGTAGAGGAATGAGGGCAGGCTAATTAACATCAGTAATATCCAGCTGTGGGCTGGCTTCAGGGGCGGTGGGTTGGCTGACCTGGGTAATGTGCAGCTGTGGCTGGTCCCTGCTAAGGAGTTAAATAGCTCTAAGGGGTGTGGAAGGGGAGGACTGGAGGAGAGAGAGGACTGGGTGAAGAGAGACCTGGAAGAAGCAGAGGGAGGAGAGCACCCCAGATGTAGGAGAGACAAGGAGAGGCCCTGGGAGAAGCAGGGGGCCTGGGTGAGGAGAGGCTGGCTGGAAGAGGAGCCCAGAGAAGGAAGAATCCAGATGCAGCAGAGGCAAGAAGCAGGTGGGCTGGCCTGAAGGGGATGAAGAAACAGCCTGGACGGGATGAAGAAACAGCCCGGACAGTAGATGAACCTTTGAAACCTCGTGGGGGACGGGTGGCTGTGCCAGGGCAAGGTGTGGGAACTGCTTATTGACGTTAACCTGGGCTGGGGTGGTAAAGGCCTCGTTGCAGCCGGCTAGTTTGGATAGTGCTGCGACAGTGTATTTTCTTAAAACATATATAATCCATTCTACAGGAAAAAAGAAATAGAGGCACTCCTTTATGGGGGTAGTGCCTTTTGTTTCATTCTTCATGGACGATTGACCACTTAACTCAGTTTGTGTAAAAAAAAAAAAAAAAAAAGTGGTATCAAATTATAGTGCTTCACAATCATAAAGATCTGCAGATAGTTTGCAGCTGCTTTCTGCTGTAAGTGGTCAGGATGTACTTCCAGAAAATATGTACAAGGAAGCTACAGCACAACAGAGAAAAAAATGCTTTCTTCTGTCACCTTTTTCATTAACTTTTTTTTATGTCCTGTTGCTCAAGAGAAGGCACATACTGATATCCATACAAAGGTTGAAAGCTTAGCTTCACTGAAGGCGAAGCATTAGCCTGGGAGGTGCAAATCACCCTGGCTTAAACCCCTCCCTCCCCCCTCCCTGGTTTTAATGTATTAAACTTTCACAGGATATCAGTGTCAACTGGCATGAGTCACCTTGGGGCTCTGGGTAAACACCACAATTTTGGGGGTGATGTGGCCCCATGGCACATGCTGCCCCATGCAGCCCAGCCCAGAGGTGGGTAGCTCAGTGTGGTACTTGGCCTGGGGTGACTTACTTCTCTAGTACAGGCAGTATTTAATATCTCTTAGCCATATTCACAACATCTTGGCACATATTCACAAATCACTCTCTTGAATATTTAATTTTATGCAAGTATTTCAGTGTTTACTAAATGTTAGAAATTGAGCTAGCCTGGGTTTTTCCTGGGGTTGGTTTGCATTTATATATTTGTTATTGCTAAGTGATAGAACCTTATTTTTCTTGCTTATTTGGTTAAGTTACTTCCACACGAACTACTGATATGAGCAAAGTAAGCAGTCTGTAACATTGAAACAAAACTAGGACTGTAAAACCGAAGGGGTCTGAGCTAGATATAAATAGGAGCATCCTCTAGCTGTTCACAGACTTGCTCAAGCTCCATATTTTGATCTGCACTGTGCTCCAATCCATACGTTGCTGTGTGCCATGCCCACAAGTCCAGCATTGCAGGAGATCCTGTTCATCTGATTCCACAGCTCTGTGCCTATTGGTTTCTGCACAGCATCAAAAGATGCAGAGAAAGGCAACGCAGAACAGACTGCAGGGCTTCCATGTGTGCTTTGCTAACAGTGGGAACCTAACAATTTTTCTCTCTCCCTGTCTCTTCCCGCAAGCTGGCATACACACCTGGAGAAACAGGCAGTGTTTAGACACAATCCATCACCAGCAACTGCACTTGCAGACTTATCTCTCCAATTAATTGTGACCTCGCTGTTTTCAAATGCAAAATAACAGAATCTAGACACATTTGTTCCTGACGTTAATATTTTGTATTTGCAAGGGATTATAATTGTACATTTTTTGATTCAAACATACATAGGCACAAAATTCTGCACTGAGTTTTAGAGGTTATTTTAAATTTGTCAGGGCTGCCACACAAACACATCCATAAATGCTGCCAGCGTGAAACCATGCCTGGCACACCAGCATTAGCTAATTTTGAGGTGCAGAGACACTAATACCAAGTACTGCTGATCCAAAGCCCTCACAGCATTTTTCATTCTCAATATGCATTGAGGTAATGGTGCTGGCTGAAGTCTGGTGCTCTTTTAGTTCAGGTACCTCAGCTGTGGGCAAATAAAATTTACAGGATTAGGAGTTTTCTTATGCTCAAATATAATCATGATTTCCTTTCTAAGCTTATGGTTTAAGAAGTTGACTGTACCGATTTAGGAAATAGCTGTAAACTTGGGCTTGGGCTTGGTCAGCCTGGTGTGAGGGTTTCATAAATGTTTGCTGAGCATCAGCAAAAAGAGTGACCAATGCTTCTGATGAAGTTTGGTTTCACTGGGTTTGTGCCTCATGTGAGAGTCTCTGGCATTTAGAAAAGTATTTAGAAACATACATAGTATCACATGAAGGACTCTGAAGTTATTAATAGTTCTTATTTGAAAAAGAGAAGGCAACATGACCTTGGCTATAAAAACATTAGTGAAGCTGAGCTCAATAAATTTACTGTAGTTTCATGTATGTGCTTGCCATTAGCTGGAATTAAGAACCCACGATAAAAAACTTAACTGTATGTTAAAATATAACAGTCCCACTTTTGAGTATTTCATTCACTTGCGGTCAGCACCCTGTGTACATAGGAACACTTCAAACATCTTCAGCTGTTTGGAGAAGGTTTATGCCTTCTTACGTGGCTTTACGTCTCTGGACTGGAAGGGACTTGGCTGCTGGGAAATGTCCTCTTGGCTTAGACTTTAGATTCCTACTGAAGAGTAAGATTTGGATCACGCAAGGAATCAGATGGCAAAAAGCTCTATCAGTAGATTGTGAAGTAGCCTGAAATGTCATATTTCCGAACACAGAAGACAATAGTAGCTGCTGAAATAAAAACATATTAATATATGAACTGATTTTCTGTAATACTGAGTTCCTGACAAGGTTGGTAGAAGTTGTATTAATTGCTGCATTGAATATCACAGGTAATCTATGGCAATCAATTACAAAACTTTTTCTGTCTTCAACAAGACAAAAATCCCTCTTCTGTTCACTCTATATGTTAAGCATTCATATTTTGAAACATAGTGTGGAAATAGATTATAATAATTTAATAAGATGGTCTGACTCATAACTCTGGACTAAAACAGGGGTAGATTCTTCCAGCATGTTCGGTGGACATGCCCTCAATTAAAGCAAAAGGTCATCCCGTTATCATCTACTTTGCATGGTCCTTGCTGAAAGTGTTTAGTTTGGAGAAGAAAGATTAAAATGTGACACTGTTTCATAAGTGTGCAAAAATTTTTTTTAGGCTTCTGAAATTTTTCTTCTTCCTGAGATGCTGTTCTGCCTGATTTTGCCTTTGGAAGACAATCTTGATTGCTGTGAAGGGCGTGAGGGGCAAATGAAACTGATGTGTCTAGGTCTGGTGTTCATCAGCCCAGTACACTGAAGACTGGCTATAGAAGTTAATATATTGGGGGTTGGACTAGATGACCTTTAAAGGTCCCTCCCAACCTAAACTATTCTACAATTCTATATACATATAGTACAGAAAGAGAGATATAGATATTATATTCCTGAGTTATAACTTCAGGCAGAGTTGGCTCACGTGTTTGATTAGGACTGAACTGGAAAACAGGACGACAACCTTAAATTTTGGCCCAGCCCAGTACTGAATGTCCCAATCCATTCCCAGAAATTTATTTCCAACATCAGCTCCGTAGGAGGGTAGGGAGTCCCCTTAAGTCTTTGTGACATTTAAGAACAATCGTGCTAGAGTAGAAAATGAGCTCTCCATCATACCTGCAGCTGCAACTTCTTGAGCATTACGGTCATTTCTTTTGACTGGTATAGATCTAAAGTTGTTTTAAAAAGAAAGGCTAATTTAAGGCGAATGCCAAGTGGGGCTCAGAAAAAAAGTAAAGACAAAGGCATAAGATAAGGGCATCTAAAACTGTAACCTCCATACACAGAGGCAAATGGCATGTTTGAATGTGAATCCTGGCAAGTGACTTTCTCAGAGGAAGAAGAGTTACAAGTGCCTTCCTCATCTCTAAAGGTTTCAGTCCCAAGCAGTTCAGAGGCTTAAAGAACCTGAAACGGAAAAGCATTGTGTCTGTAACACATTGCACATGACACTAGTGTGGATGGCAAAGTTTAGGATTCTTGGGTTTGTCTCTGTTTTTCAATCCTGCTCTACCTATGTAACTACCAAGCTAAAGGTCTCAAGAGCTTGAAGAGTACAAAACGTGTAGCATAAATATGTCTATGCTGGGGCGGGGGAAGGTTACTCGTAAATGAAGGACATCCCAAAATAAAATAAAATTACTTTTTTAAGTGAAAGAATTTGCCTATGAAAAAAAAGTAGAAAAAGTAAAAAATAAATTAACAGCTGAATATCAGCAACAGAAGTATTTGCACATTCATGGAAGGAGAGGACCACACACTTCTGTCTGAAGAAACCCTTCAAACAAGAAGCAGTAGTTGAGTTTCCTAAATCCAGTAAACATGGAAATGGCCACCTAATCTTGGTCAAGTAGGCCACATGTATGTGAAATTGTCTTGGTGGCATCAGCAAACATGAGCAACTGGCTTTCAAAGATGGCAAAATTGTGCTATCACCCTAAGAGCATTAATTGTCAGTAAGAGATATGCAAAGATGTTTCAAACTTGTGAAATATTTCAGTAAAAATCCAAAATTAAAAAATGTTAAAACAAAAAATAATTAAGTGTCAAAAACTACCTGCAGCTTTTGGTTTTGATGCTGCCTTTACGAAGAGCTGTAGCACTGGTTGACACCTTCCAACTATTGAAACCACTCATCTTTCAGTTGTCTTTTAGATTTTCATATACTGTTGGCAACACCTTAGCTTTTTAACATTGGGTCTGCTTAGAGGTCAAGTTATTACAGAGGAGGGTAAGCAAGCAGGGAATTTGAGTGGCAATCTGACACTAAATTGTGAAGTAAAACTTCGGATAAAATGGCTACATTTGCAGCACCACCTGAATGTTTCGGAGATATGCAGGCAGAATTTTTATCACCAGTACCCAAGGCTTGCTCACTCTGTGAACTGATGTAGAAATGTCAAGGAGTAATTTTCCTAATTCATTACTAAAATTTTCACTTCCAGAATCAGTTTTGATGGTGCAATGAATATATGCTGGGGGGGGGGGGGGGGCGGGGGGGAAGAGTATCTTTCACAATTAAAATAACTTTAAAATATTTTGTAAATATGAGTTTTTTTCATTTTGGCCCTAATCACTGACCAATATTTGAGCATAAAAGCCCAGATGGGTGCATACATTCTTGACACTTTTTCTTCAAGGCAAATATTTCAATTTCAGTATTTGCTACGTCCACGTTACACTGTTTCTGACAGTATATTCCAACACTGAAATGACTGGAAAACTATGGTAAATTGTAATAACTAAAATATATAGAATAGTAAAATGTGTATCTGTATATCCTCTTGAGTAAACTTTTCTCATAACGTAAAAATTGTGTGTTGCTTGTTTAAGTAAGAGGAGTAAAAACTTCTAAGCAAACTGGCAGTTGCTTCAATGGCAAGACTTGGATTGGTGCAATTTACTGTTTTGTGTTATTGATCATAATGTGAATCCTGGTGATGAAGAAGCACACGCCATACCCTGATATGAGCAGCCGTTGGTTAAAAAAAAGCGCTCTGCAGCCACCTGTTTCACTTCCCCAAATCCCCAGTGGATAAAATGACTGGGTGAAGTGGAGCATTGAGGAGGTTGGGTTTGGGCAACAGGAGGGAGGCACAGGGTTACGGGGGTTATTGCCTTGGAAAGCTCCCTCTAGGCACGTGTAAGGCAGCCCGGGTTGCAGAAGCCTGCCTGGGGACCTGAGATCTGCATGGCTTGTTTGACGTGGAGGTCACCTTTCTTGGTAGGAAGAAGAAAAGGAGAGGGCTGGGAGCTTTCTCTTAGCTCTTTTCCTCTTCTGCATCGCTGAAGATAAACCTGCAGAGCAGTACCAGGAGCTGGCTCAGACGAAAGAGCCTTGAAGCGTTTTTGTGCCCTACAAAACACAGGATATTCAGTGACAGAAGAAAATAAAGTAGCAGTACCTGAAATGTCTACATATGTTAGAGTGATCTGTTATGTGGAAGGTGACTTGTTTAAAGTTAGCCACTGCGCCAGCATTCACCTAAGTTCAGATGTCCACAAACCAACGCCTGAAAGTACCGTGCTCAAGCCGTGGGGCACACGTACGTCCATCGATGGCAGGCTGTACTTGCATTAGGCAGCGGTCTTGGAACGTGCTCCTGGAGAGGAGTTGCTTCTCTTTGTTGGCCAAAAAGGCCCTTATGGCTAGTTTAGTTTTAAATTAGGTTGCATGTAGAGGAAACCTGAGCTGAACTATCTCTACCTGGTTCACCCTATGGCTGAAGTCCCCCTGTCTCACCGAACTTATCCATTCCATCTAGTCCAGGGCTGTCATAGACGTATTTCTCTGTGGATACCCATCCTATACCCATGGTAGCTGCAAAAGCAGGTGAGGTTGATGCAAGCTATTATTTTTCTTCTAGTTTTTTTTTTTTTTTCCTTTGAATTGCAGGAGAGACAGCAATTTGGATGAAACATCACAAAATGGGGCAGAAAGAGATGGATGTACAGGATGGCAAGGGAAGGTCCAGTAGGACTCAAAGCAGAAAAGCAGAGGATCCATGGAAGGGATATAAAATACAAG